>NW_011966928.1:7068-22680 GCF_000949405.1 Vollenhovia emeryi | reverse complement strand
TATCTTATTCTATTAATTAATATGAACAACTTTTGCCTGAAACATTTTTTGATTTGCCTAATACTTTTCGAGATATCATAAGCTAAACATTGAAAAAGTTATAAATTTTGCTCTTCAATATCTCGAAAAGTATTAGGCAAATGAATAAATGTTTCAGATAACAGTTGTTCATATTAATTAGTAGAATAAGATGGTATAATTAACAGTATGCTGTTCCATTAAAAAATTGAAAGTGACCTTCACGTGACCTTCAAATGACTATTCAAGGTCAAGTCAATGGTATCACCTTATATCCCCTTCCGAACCAAACAACTTTTGTTTGAAACATCTTTCCGTATCTTTTATATTTTTGGAGATAATTGCGTGGATCATTTAAAATGAGACACCCTGTATAATAAAATTCTAAGAATCTTCCACCATTTCCGAGAAGTAGATTTCCCAGAATTTTCAAATTCAAATCGCGAAATTCGAGAATCGAAAAAATGGCAAAGTATCAGGAGAACATGATCAGCAAAGAGGTGGCACTATCTGAAATTCCAAGAATTGGATTTCCGTGAATTTCCACATTCAAATCGCGAAAATCGAGAATTTTTCCTTTACCTAAATTTTCTCCCAAGCATAGTTTTTAAATTATAAAAAGAAATAGTTACGACATATTTTTTACTGCCACGGTGCAACGCGCAGAGTTTACTTCTTGCGGTAGTAAACTGTGTGTTTTGGTCCAAATGCTATGAAAAGTAAAGCCTCGTTTACATAGAAGTCGTAATGTCGTAGTCGTAAGATAGTCGACTGCGATTGGTCAATTCTTATGTGTCTGACGGAATTTAACAATCGCAGTCGTAGTCGTAGTCGTAATCGTAGTCGTAATCGTAGTCGTAATCGTAGTCGTAATCGTAGTCGTAGTCGTAGTCGTAAGAATAATCGACTGCGATTGGTCAATTCAAATCCGCGCTGTTTACACGAGCGTCGCCGCCATATGTGATGACTACCTTTTCCCCTCACTGCTCTGGCTTCAACCCCGCTAACTTATAGCGTTTTCGATTTTCTGACTCGACCCGACTGGACCCGACCCCGAGTCAGAAAAGTTTAATCAAAAGCAAGATTTGAACCACAATTTCTGCAAAAATCTTACTTTTGATCAAACTTTTCTGACTCGGAGTCGGATCGAGTCAGCAAATCGAAAACGCTATTAAGCCCGCTGCAGACGATGCTATTTTTCCTGCTGGATTGCTTGCAATTTAGTAAATTACTAGGAATCCTGAATGCTGAGTGGTGCAATGATAGTAATTTACTAAATCGCAAGCAATCCAGCAGGAAAAATAGCATCGTCTGCAGCGGGCTTTACACTCCGTCCATATAGTGGCTGCGTTCAGCAGAAGTCAGCGCTTAATAAGCGCTTTATACTGATTGGATAGATCTAGGCCCGGTTTCACCAACGCGAGTTATCGGTCGGTAACTTAACAGGGTGCCAACATAAAACTTCTTTATTAACCTATTTTCTTGGTATCAGTTTTATGTTTGGCTGTTGGCACCCTGTTAAGTTAACCGACCGATTAGGGGTCTGTTCTTTATTGCTGCACTCCTGAACTAGTGCACACTGGTGCAATGAGTTGGAATGAGGGTGCCGTCCCATGGCGCGTATCGCGATACGCGCGTATCAGGCGTATCGAACTCTACGACCAATCACAGACAATCCGCTGTTTTTCGTACGCCGGAGTTTGGCCCCTACTGTCCCATGGAGCGGATTACGCGGAAGCGGACCAGCGGATCGCCAATCACGGAATCTTTCTGATAGAGCCCTTTCAAGATTCCGTTGAAACGGATCCGTGGATTGGCGATCCGCTGGTTACGCTTCCGCTTAATACGCTCCATGGGACAGTAGGGGCCTCCGGCGTACTGAACACACGCACACACACACGCATGCACTTAAAAAGTGAAGTCTTCACAAGCCAGTTGTTTATAACCTCATACCAGTTACGACATTACGAGTTCATTTAAGCTACGGTAAGCATGATAGTTAAGTTTCAAGCTCTATCCCGATAAAAACAGCACGTGAAATCCACGTTATTGCTACGTGAAATCCACTGTTACTGTGTGTTTGCTGGGCTTACTTATCAATATGGCACCAGTAGCGCGATTCTGTAACTCGTTATGTCGTCGTTACGGGCTTTGCGCAGATCTAATATACCGTAGAAAAGCTGCGCAAAGCCCGTAACGACGACATAACGAGTTACAGAATCGCGCTACTGAACCCAAGAAGGAGGGCTCTCGACCCACACGTACGTTACGATGTACATGTGTGAGTGTGCGATCCGCTCGAATATTGTTCAGCGGATTGTTGAGCGTATCAAAAACGGCGGATCGTCCGTGATTGGTCGACGAGTTGATACGCCCGATACGCGCGTATCGCGATACGCGCCATGGGACGGCACCCTGACAGGTAATCTATTTGTTTCATTTTAACTTATTGCACTAGTTCAGTAGTGCAGTAATAAAGAACAGGCCTCTGGTGTGCACAAATCTATTGTAAATCCGGCCTTAAGTTCTCCTCCTATGTAAATATACCTTAAGGCCGTCCATATCGGCTTTAAAAACACCTTAAAAGTTTCCCGCCGAAAGTGGTTTCGGCGACGTGATATGTCGGTATCGGTTGGTTTACATTTGCCTGGTAATTTAAACAGAAAGAAGTAGCCGGCTTGCTCGCGCGAAATGGAGGGCTTTGACGATCCTGGCGTGTTCTTCTCCGACAATTTCGCGGTGGATGAGGTTCACGAGAACCGCGTGAATCTCCAACATTCCAAGAGAAAATTCAAGGAGTTTATCCGACAGTTTCACGAGGGTAACTTCAACTACAAGTACCGGTAAGAAACGACGATGCTCCTCGCACTCCCCTCGTCGATTTTGTCCGCTAAGAATCAGTACTGTTTTTAACTTCCTCAGAGATACCTTAAAACGCAACTACAACCTCGGTCAGTACTGGCTGGAGATCAATCTCGAGGATTTAGCCGCTTTCGACGAGTCGCTCGCGGAGAAGATCCAAAAGCTCCCGACGGAGTACTTATCTGTTCTCGAGGAGGCCGCGAAGGATGTCGCAGACGAGCTTACGGCTCCGCGACCCGAGGGCGAGGAGAAGATGGAAGACATTCAGGTGTTGCTATGCTCGGACGCTCATCCAAGCTCTCTGAGGGGAATGAAGGTGATACCATAATTTCTTACAATAGTCGAGAAACGTGTTTACAGTTGACGAGTTGTAGGGTTTGCGGCAAATTTCACTACTATAGATTTATAGGATGCGAAAT
The DNA here is from genome assembly GCF_000949405.1 of Vollenhovia emeryi. Lineage (NCBI taxonomy): Eukaryota > Metazoa > Arthropoda > Insecta > Hymenoptera > Formicidae > Vollenhovia > Vollenhovia emeryi. The sequence continues at coordinate 19,381 of NW_011966928.1, read as the reverse complement.
TCTTTGTACATCCGAATTTATTCGTCATTCTAAATCTAAGCGAGTAAATCTATGTCAAGACACAAAGCATTTGGACGTAAGATCAAACGTAATTGTTTCACTGTTGCAGCCAGATATTGTTTCCAAGTTGGTCAAAGTTCCTGGTATAATTGTTTCTGCGTCTGGCATTAGATCGAAAGCGACGAAAATTGCGATACAGTGTCGCTCTTGCAAAGTCACTCAAGTTAATATCGCCATCAAGCCTGGTCTGGAGGGATACGCGCTACCCAGAAAGTGCACCACGTAAGCCTCCCCTTTGCAAATACTTTATTGTCTCTTTTATACTGTATCGCGCGAATAATTTTCGTTTCTTCATTAGAGAACAAGCCGGCCGTCCGAAATGCCCCCTGGATCCTTTCTTTATAATGCCGGATAAATGCCACTGCGTAGACTTTCAGGTGTTGAAGGTTCAGGAGCTGCCGGATCACATACCGCAGGGCGAGATGCCCAGGCACTTGCAGCTGTATTGCGATCGATATCTGTGCGACAGAGTCGTACCTGGCAATAGAGTTCTGATACTCGGGATATATTCCATCAAGAAGGTGTCCAAGACTGGTGGCAAAGGTGCAGGCAAGGAGAAGACGCTAATAGGTGTTCGAGCTCCATATATTCGTGTTCTTGGTATCTCTGTGGATGGAGAAAATACCAACATAGGTATTGGAGCATGATGATGCAAAAATACAGGGCGTCTACCACCGGGAAAACCTGGAATTCTCAAGCAATTCTTATTTGCTCTGGAAAATCACGAGATTTTTGTTGAAATCTATTTTGTATTCCGTGAGCGATCGAAGGTTAAAACTTATAAATATGTTTGGGGAGCGGTAACTAATGCTCCAAGCATTGCCACTTTTAAAGAAGCCCGCGCTAATCATATAGGAAATTGGATCTCGGTGAAATTGGCTAGTTTTCACATATGTTGTAGCTTATGACCTGCTGAACAAAAAATGTAATGGGCTCGAACTTAAATAATGGCTAGTTACTGGGCTACAGCCAGTCAAACATGGAAAATTTGGGCTCCGCGGATCTTGTTTGGAAATACTTTGTGAAGCATATTAGGAAAAAATGTTTCAGACAAAAGTTGTTTGGTTCGAAGGGAGACATAAGACGATGCCATTAATTTGATAATCATTTGATGGTCACACGAAGGTCAATTTCAATTTCTTAAATGGACACCCCCTTTTTCATTGCACATTTTTATGTCAAGAGTTTCTCAAAGACACTATATAATGAAATATAGTCTTATTTCGAACCAAACAATGTTTGTCTGAAACATTTCTTCCTAATATTATTAATAATATTAATAAATAATATTAATAAATTTTCCATGTTTGGCTGTAGCTCAGTAACTAGCCATTATTTAAGTTTGAGCCCATTATATTTTTGTTTAGCAGGTCATAAGCTACAACATTTGTGAAAGCTAGCCAATTTAACCGAGATCCAATTTCCTATATGATTAGTGCAGGGTTCTTTTATTTTCGTGTGTTTCTTTGAAGTGAGAAATGAAAAATGTTTTAACCGTTTCTCTTGTTTGAAAATTGTTATATAACTTTTAATTTTCTCTTTACGATTGTGTAAACAGGATGCATACGTGACGAAGAATAACCCTGATAATTAAATTTGCACTGAAAACTATTATAATTTTGCCCGGAAGTTTCAGCCAGAATCCTTTTAAAAATCAAGGAATTTGTTTGGAGAAATGAGTAGACACCCTGAAAACTGAGACATGCTGAAAAAAATATCAACTAGCAATCTACTTATGTCTTTCTGTGTTTTCTACGTAGGAACTCAACCGCCCGTTACATCCGAAGAGGAGGACCTTTTCACTCGGTTAGCGGCGGATCCTAATCTCTACGAGAGAATTGCAAAGAGCATAGCTCCCAGTATTTTCGGCGCAACAGACATCAAGAAGGCTATCGCGTGTTTACTGTTTGGCGGCTCGAGAAAACTAATGCCGGATGGGTTGTGCAGGAGAGGCGACATTAATATCTTAATGCTGGGCGATCCGGGTACTGCCAAGTCGCAGTTGCTGAAATTCGTAGAGAGAGTCGCCCCGATAGCCGTTTACACATCGGGAAAAGGCAGTTCCGCAGCCGGTCTGACAGCATCCGTGTCAAGAGATCCAGCGACCGTAAGCCGCATCCTCGTTTCTTTCTGTTGCGATTTTATAATTAATTTAAATAAGTAATTTAAATGCTTTAGAGGAATTTTGTCATGGAAGGCGGCGCGATGGTACTCGCGGACGGCGGAGTCGTTTGTATCGACGAATTCGATAAGATGAAGGAGGACGATCGAGTGGCGATACACGAAGCTATGGAGCAGCAAACGATCTCTATAGCGAAGGCGGGGATAACGACGACTCTGAATACGCGGTGCTCTGTGTTGGCGGCGGCGAACTCGGTTTTCGGCCGCTGGGACGATATAAAGGGGGAAGAGAATATAGATTTTATGCCGACAATCTTGTCGCGCTTCGACATGATATTTATTGTTAAAGATGAGCACGAACACAACAGGGACGTAACTCTAGCTAAGCACGTTATGAACATTCACTGTAACGCCGGCCAGATCACCGAACAATCGGTGGAGGGAGAAATTCCTGTGCACATCCTTAGAAAGTACATCAACTATTGTAGAACGTAAGTTCGCCGTGTCTTATTGCGCAGTGTACATCTCGTAAAATACAACGTGCCTCTCTTTTGTTTATATTGTAGGCGTTGCGGTCCAAGACTCAGTCCGGAAGCAGGAGAGAAATTAAAAAATCGTTACGTAATGATGCGGGCTGGTACAAGAGAACACGAGAAAGATTCTGAAAAGAGACTATCGATACCTATAACAGTCCGGCAGCTCGAAGCTGTTATACGAATCTCCGAAGCCCTGGCCAAAATGCAGCTACAACCCTTCGCTACTGAACTTCACATTAACGAAGCTTTAAGGCTCTTCCAAGTGTCTACATTAGAGGCCGCAATGTCTGGATCATTAGCAGGTACGCTGAAGATTGATAATTGTGTAAATATATTAAAATTTGCCAAATAGATATCGTTTTATCTTCTTTGGACTGCATATTCTTGATCGCATAAAATGCAAAAATTGTATTAAAGATATACACTGCAATATTTTTTATGTATCTCAAGCGTTACATCACATTTGACATACACAGCTAAAGAAACTACCTTGCGTATACGAAGCTTATCAAGTGTATTACAATTTATTATCAGGAGCGGAAGGATTTACTTCGGAAGAGGATCACGAAGTATTGTCTCGCATTGAAAAGCAATTGAAGAACAGATTTCCCATTGGGCATCAGGTATCTGAGCAAAATATAGTGAAGGATTTTCTCAAGCAGTCATTTCCAGAACGTGCTATTTACAAGGTTATACATACGATGATACGCCGTGGCGAGCTTCAGCATCGTTTGCAACGTAAAATGTTGTACAGGTTGCATTGAAGGGTAACGAGAGCTCTCTCGATGTACAATACGTATGACGTATTTCTTGTGCTCGTACGGTGTGTTAATTGTAATTCTTTCTCAACTATTTTCATTACGAACTAATGACTTGTTAATTTGCGATTATAAAAGTTCACTTTTAAACGGATAATGTGGATGATCTTGAATTCTAAAACAGACACAATCGTATGTAAGGACATTTTATATAAAATATATAATTTTTATAAAGGACACTTCTAAGTACATACATTTGCAGCGAAACAACGCCTGTTATCTAACTTACCCTTTAAAAAATAAGAAATTAAAGATTCGTCCACTAGCACCTTTATCCAAGGTACTCAAGACTTTCATATTGTCCTGTGTTAAGGCGAAATCAAATAACTCGATATTCGACTTGATTCTCTCGGGAGACGAGCTCTTGGGGATAATTACAACACCCAGTTGTAACAAGTGACGCAGTACAACTTGTGCCGCTGTCCTGTTATGTTCCGTAGCGACACTTTGAATAATTGGATGATTTAGCAAGTCGGGAAATGCTTCCGAAGTGTAGTTATACTTGGCTTGAAAGTGCGTCTTCGCGGCTGGAGAGCCCAATGGGCTGTAACCCGTTACAACAATATTATGCTTTTTGCACAATTCTCGAATTGGCGTCTGCTGCATGTAAGCGTGTAATTCTACCTAAAAATTTTAAACGTCGTTACATCTTGATTACATTCTATTAGATGACAAAAATTAAATTGTATTCAACAGATAAATTGGCAATTCAGCAATTTGAAGTATAATTGGGCAATTAATATTTTACCTGCAGATTACTCGGCTTAATTTGTGCGTTTTCCCAAATGGTTGAGATCTGCTCTTCGTTAAAGTTGCTTAAACCTATAGATCTGGTACGTCCCAGTTCAACTTGCTTCTCCATCTCCTACAAAACAATCCTGATCTCTCAGAGATCGTCTTTTACATCACAGTGACGCGTTACACAATTCTGTAATGTGATTCCCATACTTTCCACACCGAGACTGGATCTGTATCAAAGTCGAGTATGTAACTTCCATCCTCGCTCGTCGCTGCGGCGCACGTACTTTCGTCCAACTTAAATGCGAAGGGCATGTGAACGAGATACATGTCCAAGTAATCTAATCCGAGCTTCTCCAACGACAATTTAATGAACTTTTCTACGTCGGATGGTCGATTGCCAAAGTGGGGCAACTAAAAGCATTACAAGATTCTCTATGGTTTGACAGACGCAACTGTGATATTTATATTAAGTAGTAAATTGCGGCAGAGCAATCACTCGCTGTACCAAATTTATAGGTAGTACACAGTACCTTCGTCGTGATAAAAAGTTCTTCTCTAACACCACCTTTCTCAAACCACTTTTTCAGAGCCCTACCAATCGCATCCTCATTGTTATAATTCGCTGCTGTATCAATATGCTTGTAGCCACACTCCAAGGCGGTGCTCACAACAGTTTCGATCTCTTCTGGCTTAGCCTGGAGAAAGTTTCACTTCTCTTTATCAGATTGTTTCGTACAATTGGTAGTAATGATATGAGAAAATATGCTTAACGAGATATGTTACTATTAGTGTCAGAGCGCATCCCTGGTGGAAATATTTCGCTGAAAGAAATTGATGGAGAGTGAGATAAAAGTTACTGAAAAATTTTAAAAAATGAAATACTAAATGTATCTCAGAATGAGTCATAAATTTCTATATGAAATTCAATGTAATACTGTGAAATGTGTGTGTGTGTATGTAAAGAAAGTTATAAAGTGATTCAAAAAATTACGAAATACGAGATATGAAACTTACAGAATTTATTTTTCAATGAAAGTGATTTTTTACTCAAGTTTTACTGAAATATTGATGAAGTGATCATGAAACGGGGTCAACTGAGAGAGACATTCAGAGATGCACCTCGGTACAATCTCGTGATGTTTTCAGTAAAACATTTCCACTGCGGATTCTAAAATTATTTCATCACCTGCCACGTTCCCAGCCCCACTGTGGGCATGTCATATCCTGACAATAGCCGTACGGAATTCATTCTAGATTCTCATCAATATTGCATTACAATGAACGCAGCACAGCTGTTATGTTGAACATGTTAAGGCAGCATTGTCATTTGCAAGTGGTCTCAGCTACTCAAATTCGCAATACCGTTTTAATTTCAAATCAGACTTTGATAGTACGAGATGCGGTGGACGATGCACTTGGACAGGCCGTTTCTAAAGTTAGAATAGCTGCACACTAGCGAACACGCGAGCCTCTAAGGTCGCCGCGCATCGTAATCAGAGCCGTATATATCGTTTCAAAGTCGTATTGATTCGAGGAGGAGAGGGTTGCGCCCACGGATAGCGAGAACGTGTGCTATTTCGAGAGGGAATAAAATTGAAAAGGGCACCGTCGCGATGGACAACACCTGAAATTTATACTGAAATATGCAACTGGCCTCTGTACTACTAGAATTTAGATAATTCGAGACACCAGCTTACGTGAGCGCGTCTCCTGCCGTGTCCACGTGTCGCGCGTTATAAATATCGTTCAACATTCAAGATTTGTCTCCCCACGTTTGACATTCTATCTCGAAACAATAAACTAAAAACAAACGACACCGTGAAATTGACCATTGAAAATGTGAACATAAAAAAAAGGTATATGTAAATATAACACGTTTGTAAAACAGAAAGCAGGCCGCGATATAATTGCACTCGTGCAAATCAAGCGGGTGAAATTTCGAGAAAGAAATACTTTCGCGCCACAAGTGTAATCTTCGATTTTACTTTTGCATGTAAACAAAAGCGTATATCTTAAAGAAATAAATTCATGTCGCGCGTGCGAATTTTATGTATATATATTTTTAATTTCGCAATAAAGATTGAAGCAATTATAAACACGTTTGATTTACATCAGTTTTGTATCGAAATCCATTTTAGAGTATTGGGCCCTATACATAAATTTGGGAGTAAAAATTAGTTCGGTCCATTTTCAAAAGATGATTCCGGCTGTTACGAATGGTTCATAGCGACAGCCGAGTTTGGCGGTTTCAGAGAAGTTAGACTGCCAATAATATTCAGTTTATATCGCTTTGAGTTTCATTCAAAAACCTTGTTTTTTTCAGTGTTAAAAATGTCGAATTTTGTGTTGACCAAGCGGCACTTGCGGGAGGTTTTAATTTTCTGCTTTAATTGGAAGAAAAGTGCAGCAGAAGCCCATCGAATGCTTGTCGAAGCTTATGGTGACGCTGCTCCAACTGATAAATCATGTAGGGAATGGTTTCGACGTTTCAAGGATGGAGATTTCAGTGTCGAAGACAAGGCTCGCTCTGGACAGCCAAAAAAATTCGAGGACAAAGAATTGGAGGCATTACTCGAAGGAGATCAGAGTCAAACGCAAGAGGAGCTTGCAGAATCATTGGGAGTGACTCAACAAGCCGTTTCCGTACGACTGAGAGCCATGGGAATGATTCAAAAACAAGGAAATTGGGTGCCCCGGAACTGAAACCGAGTGACATTGAAAGGCGATTTTTCACCTGCGAGCAGCTGATTCAAAGGCAACAAAGAAAAGGTTTTTTTTGCATCGTCAATCGTTGCCATCGACCTAAACATCAACACCAAAGCCGAACGTATGTACATGGTTCGAAGATCATGCTCTGTATCTGGTGGGACCAAAAGGATGCCGTTTACTATAAGCCGCTGAAACCTGGCGATTCCATTACGGGCGCTCGGTATCGGCTACAATTGATTCGTTTGGGCCGTGCATTGCGAGAAAAACGGCCGGAATACGAGCAAAGGCATAACAAAGTTATTCTTCTTCATGACAACGCTCGGCCTCGTGTTGCAAAAGTCGTAAAAAAATATTTGGAAACGCTCAAATGGCAGGTCGATTTGGCAGGTCACCGGTTCACTTCTTTCGTAGAAATCGAAAATTGGTTCCAAACTTGGATCGCCTCAAAAGACGAGTCGTTTTTTTTTCGAGATGGAATTCGAAAATTGCCTGAGAGATGGGAAAAAGTAGTAGCCAGCGATGGACAATACTTCAATTGATCTGTTCATTCATTTTGTTTTGAAATAAATGCATTTTTGAACACAAAAAACGGACCGAACTAATTTGTACACCCAAGGGGTGTATACTTTATAGGGGCTATACGTATATAATAGACTATAAGGGCTATTTATGTCTTTGATTTCATTTTTTGTATTAAATGTTGATATTTAAAAATATAGAATGCGGTACAAAAATGCTAAGTATCTAAATGTATGTTTTGTACATTGTGTGACAATCTAGATTAACATACATCTCATTCATCATCATTGATTTTACACAATTGTTACGAAAATATATTCTTCGGCTTCGACAATATCACTTATATTAAAGTCATGTGTTTACTGTCTGTCAAACTGTAAAGTATCTCTACAGGCTTGGACTTCTCATTCCGCAATTCCCTCATTTCCTCGCATATTTGCTTGATATATTTCTTGTGCCGTGGATGTCTATAAAAGCGATATAATTAATATTATTGATATAATTTATTCATTATTTTTACGTAACATGTTAAAAACATTGGAAAATATATATATAGTTTTTTCGTGATACGTACTTATTTATTACAATCTGAATACTTTTTTGAAAGGTTTGTTCCTCCTCGTCAATTTCCAGAAAACTGATGATCGTTCTTATAACAGACATTTCCAGAAAGACTGCGAAGATTTCGACAGGAACTTTATGCGATATTCTTTGCAAATAGGACGACGTTTGCGCCAATATGGTATTCTTGTAACTTCTCCTGCCACTTCCGGACACTTTGTCTCGTTCCGAGAGAACGAAATTGATGTTGATGTTAACCGGATTGCTGGACGCTACCGGTATATCATTATTCGCGCTTAATTTACTCTCGGACCTGTTCAGGATCGGCAACGCGGCTTCCGACTGTCGTTGCAAGTACTCAACGATATCCTGCGTAGTATTCCATTTCTTCTCGTGAAATCGGTCTCTCTCCCACGTTTGCACCCTTAAAGTACCATTTCTTAATAATACTATGTGACTTATAGAATTCTCTTGGCAGTACTCTAATATCTCTTCCATAGTGCCTAGATCCAGGATCGTGACCTTCAATCCCAATGACCAAATCTCTCGTAACACGTTAATCATATTATTTTCTTTTCTTCCCTCGCTTCCTGGACCACCCTCGCAGCACACAGCCACGTCGATGCCGCATTTACTTTCGCCACTTTCGCACGCCTCTGCGACAGCGGATACTAATTTGTCCAATGATATGCTGATACCAGCGCCGTATTGTTTCGTCTCCTTGCTAGCCATCCCGGTGCGCTCCAGCACTTTTCTGAACGACACCAGCATTTTATCGTATCGCCCACCCGCGGCTATAACATCTTGGCCGCCTCGTCTCCGTCTATGCTTCAACTCGCAAGTTATCTGATATATCACACCACTGTATTGTTGTACGTTGTATGTTAATAAAGGTACGACAGTAATAGGCCACTGTAACAAAATAGAAGAGGAAAAAAGCATGCTTATGTGTGCGAGTGTGAACATTTCAATTATGTATATCAATGTACATTATAATATTACCTTGACACCCAAACCTTCTACATTTGATATTACAGTCTCTATGTCCTTCAAGCCTTCCTTGGCTAGACCAGCGGCATCTCCTTTCCTCTTCGTTATTGTCTTCAAGACACTGGCGATTTTTGCAACGGAGCTTTCCGTCTCAAGCAAATTGAAAAGCGTTTCCATAGCCTGATCGGTTAGGCATAAGCTTATCAGGTGCGTTTGGACCTGGAACCTGGTTAACTTCCCATCGCGGGCATCCTGCAGGATGGAATATATGTCCTGATACTTGTCCTTTTCCACGCCGCAGTACATTAGCACAGCTTGCAGTAGCGACGTGTGATTTAGGCGCACTGTGAAATTATGTTCCCGGATTTGCGGCAACTCGTTAAAAATCTCCCATATGATGAAGATCAGTTCAGTCTCTGTCATTAAATTATTATCTACATGACCAATGATGTCGAAAGCGCATTCGTACAATTCCCTCGGGTGAAATCCTCGTGCCTGCAGTAATTTGATACAAACGGATATTAATTCACAATCGTGTGCAAGATATCATTCGCGTTCCGTCACTTTTATTCGTGGATACAATATATTTCGTACGATAATCTTATTTCGGATTAAATTTTAAAAAGTGACTCTTTGAATTTACTCGATGTGTCGCACACAAACCTTTTTATCTCTGAAGACACGTTCAGTAGCGTATCTTCGAATATGCGAAATATTATTCCACACAACGTATCGAGCGAAAGGGGTGCGAAGATCGTGAGGTATAGAAACTATACTGCCGGTGCGGGTCATCAATTTCACGCTCGACTCGGTGAAGTTAGAATGCTGAATTGACTTGGGCATTAACAGCGGGGTCGCGAGGTATATTCCGCCGTGCTTTTGAAATATCTCAACGATTTTTTGTTTCACGCTCTCCCGCAGGCACTCCTTCGTTGAGGAGAGGACACTTGGCGTTCCCCTAGTGGGTAAATTCATGTCATAAGTAATATCTTCTGCCGGCGTAACATCCTGCGTGAAACACGACGCCACTAAATATCTGTATGCTTTACTTTGGCTATTGGACAACGTGTGGCGCATCACTTCTTGCAATTCCGTCTCTTCCAACGGCGGTGGCAAGTACACGGAAGAGAGTAATTCCTGAGCGGTGGGACGTTGACTCGGATCGTAATTCAGCAACCAACTAGCGAGGACAAAGAGTTCAATTCCACAACTGCTTTGTATAACTTGAAATAATATCAACTGACAATCGTTCCTCTTTACCGTATAATATGAACTTGAGACATGTCTGCTTCTAGTATGTCGGGAGGGAAGACGATTTCTTTCGAGCGCAAGTTCAAGAGAATCTTGACGCGCTCCATCCCAGTGGTTAGCGGCTTGTACGTCATTTCGAAGAAGATGATTCCCAGACTGTAGATGTCTACCTTTTGATTATAAATTGCTTTGGCAGTTTTCGCAGAGAGCTCAGGAGCTACGTATAAGGCTGTGCCAACCTGGCCAGTGAGAGATCCCAATTCTTCTACGTCAAAACTCCCACCTAAATATAAAGAATTACAAGATAAATCAGGGACTCCGGTATTAAAATTAGAAAAAAAAGATACAAAGGCAATGAGAGCTAGTCACTAGATATTAGGTGACATCAAGTACTTAAAATAAGAAAGTCAAAGAGAAATAAAATATTATAAATTAATAACATCTTGTGTACATTTCCTATTTTTATTTACTAAACTTTACATTACTTACTGAAGAGGGTCGTATACAATAACCGAAACGTTTAATCTTTAAATGCATGTTAATTTACTATTTTTTTCTTTGACTTTCTTATTTTAAATACTTGATACCACTTGTGGCGATCGTGGCGCAGAGGATTGTGCGCTGGTCTGGTAATCCGAAGACCTGGGTTCAAAACCAAACAAAACATTGTTGGTTTTTTGTTCGATCGCCACATAGAGAAGTGGATGTAGAGAGAGAGGTGTTACAAGAGGTTTGGGCACTCCTTCAAAAACGCCTTGTAACCCTAAGGGGAATCAATAAAATGTATCTACTTGATACCACTTTAATATCTAGTGACTGGCTCTCATTACTTTCATAACTTATTTTTTTCCAATTTGAATATAAAAAGGCTAATTTGTCATTGATGTACAGTGCCGACCAAGAATTATGTCAACTTTAGGTTCTCTGAGCATTACTTTCGTCAAAGTGTACAGAGTGTGTTCAAAATTTTACAGCAGACACCTGATAACAGATGCATCTTGTACATGAAAGATGAGATTTGACAAAATACACCGTGGTTCTCGAATTTTTCCTTCGTGCACTTTAAAACTACAATAGATGTGCTCGAAAAATCAAAAGGTGATACAATTTTGGCCGGTACTGTATGTACACGTGGTATAACTGCGTTTATTCACTACCTTTCTCAAATTGAGACTCCTTGTCGGTGTCGATGGTCGGAACAAACGACGACAATATATTGGTCGTGGCTAATCCAAAATCTCCTATCTTGACATGGTCGTTACTGTCGAGGAAGATGTTTACAGGCTTCAAATCTCTGTGTATCATACCCTGCTGGTGAATGTGCGCCAGACCTTCTACGATTTCGCGAAACAGCCTCCAGTAACGTTCCTCATCCTCGTACAAACCATTATCTATGGCAGTTCTCAATGTGCTCTTCTCGCAAAACTCCATTTGTATGTACATAAATTGTATCTCCTTCACAGTCACGTCTTCGCTAAAGGTTTCGGTATTTTTAGCATCGTTGTTCGAAACGTCCAATGTCGCTGCAGATTTTTGCGACACGCCATCTCTTTCAAATTCAATGCTATCGGACGATTCGATACGCAGTAGAGTTCGGATTCTGTACAGGAAAAAAATTTAGATTAGCTCTTTAACGGCGAGTTTTTCTTCATACTTTTTACAAATACAAGATCGCCTTACAGAACAATAATAAGTTGAATAAAAATATAAAATATTACAAAACGTCTAACATTTGGAAGAAAATTATCTTACGATAGAAACGCGCAGTGTTCTTCGCTGTCAGTCGAGGCATCACTGTTCTCATCGTCACTGTGAGCCGCATTCGCCCTAGATTCGTACGATATATTCCACTCGACGTCGCGTAAAGGTGGAGCAAATTTTTCTATCTCGTCGCTTTCCGCTTGCTAAAATTTACGTCATGCGTTTATACAAAAGTCTGAATCTCTATTATACAGGGTGTCAGATTCGATTTGGACGACTCCAAAGATTATAGTAGATTGGGTAAAG
>NW_011966928.1:0-4836 GCF_000949405.1 Vollenhovia emeryi | reverse complement strand
CTGAGAAGAAAAGTTATATACCATTTTACAAAATCCGTAATTATTATCGCGTAATTAAGAAAAACGTCTGAGCCAATAAGTGCACGGAGGAGCGGAAGGCCGGACTCGGCAGACATGCAAAATGGTGTATTTGTTGACATCTCTCAAGATCCGATAGCGAGAGGTGGAGTCACGCATCGATCGATGAGAGACGGCGGCGAGCGGGCAGCGGTGAGCGACATATGACACCGCGCCGAAAAAGTTTTTCTGGTGGTAGGAGAATAATACACCATTTTGCATGTCAGACTTTTCTTCTCAGTTTGACCCAATCTACTATAATCTTCGGAGTCGTCCAAATCGAATCCGACACCCTGTATTTAAAGGACCACGCACACAAACATTGGAAATCTGGGCACCGGTCAAATTTCTCCAAACTTTGGGATTTTTTAGCTTATGACCCCCCGATGAAAAGTCCTTATGGGTCCGAACCTCCAGGAAGTCATGGAAAAGAGTTATAGGGTATGGAAGTCGACGGAACATAAGTAATCGTGTATAGTACACGTTTTTACCCTTGAAATGTCTCGAATTCGAGGGGATCTATTAAGATAACTAATGGGACAAAACTTCTTGAACTTGGAGAGGACTATCTGATAGTCTGGCCCAATCTTGGCTATAAAGTCTAACTAGGGTCCGGTAGGGTCCAGTAAGGACCGAGCCAGGTTTTTATGATGGAAACCTGGATTCATCGCAGAATTAGATTCTGTGACTAGGAATATATTCAGATATGATACTAACATTTCATAACCGACCCGACCAAATAATCTTGTCTTAATTGGTAATTAAGGCAAGATCCGGTGTGGACCTGACCGGTTAAGGTAAGATCCGGTGTGGTTAAAGAAATGGGTCGAGGCCCCACCGAATATCATTAAGGCCCAAGAGATGTTCAACAGTAAAGATCCAATAAAAATAGGTCCCAACGAGGTAGATGCTCGTTTCCCTCTTGGAACCCAATAACCGCTGGGAATCAGATTGTAGATCTCTGATCATTTGCAATCAATTTGTTCCTAAATTCTTAGTAAGATTTTCATTAAAGTAAGAGATTTTCGTTTCCCAATTATTCACAAACAGTTCTTTTTAGAACTATTTTATCCATCAACTTACTTGAGTATCTCTTCCATCATGTTTCCAGAATTTTCGTTATTATTTATCAAGACTATTATTGGAGACTATCAGATAGTCCTCTCCAAGTTCAAGAAGTTTTGTCCCATTAGTTATCTTAATAGATCCCCTCGAATTCGAGACATTTCAAGGGTAAAAACGTGTACATATACTCGATTACTTATATTCCGTCGACTTCCATACCCCATAACTCTTTTCCATAACTTCCTGGAGGTTCGGACCCATAAGGACTTTTGATCGGGGGGTCATAAGCTAAAAAATTCTAAAGTTTGGAGAAATTTGACCGGTGCCCAGATTTCCAATGTTTGTGTGCGTGGTCCTTTAGTTCAAACTATAAAATATATAGAATATTATTACAGCTCTTTCTGTTACAAGCGACGTTATCGCGAATAATATATTTACTATTTCAGCTTTGTCCTGTGTGGTGGCTCTATCTGAAGACGTGGTGATCGGCGTGAACCGACTGTGACTAACCGAGTCGTCCAGGGTAGCACTTTCGATCCACGAATTGTAATATCGCACTACGTTCTCGTGATTCATTCGTGAGAGCAATTTCACTTCGCGCGTAATCTTCTTGTTCAGCTGCTTCTTCTTTGGATTCAATTCTATACGTTTGATAGCGTAGATACCGCCGTCTAATTTATTTCTCACTTTCAGAACGTCGCCGAAGGCCCCCTTTCCCAGCCACTTCAAGACCTCGAATTCGTTCTGTATTCGCGACTGCCTACCCAGCGCCAGCAAATGCAACTGAATATCGATATCCGGTTCTTCCGGCTCCAAATTCTTCTCCTTCTCGTCGTGATTCGGTTTAGAGGGCAATACACCTCGTTCCAATGGTATTTTTATAAAGCCATGTTGCTGCAATTGCTCCGCGGACCAACGCATTCTCTCGTCGTCGATGAGACACTTTGAAATGAAGTCCCTCAGATGAAGCTAAAGCAAATTACTTAATTCAGGATCACGGAACAATATTCAAAATATTCAAGGACATCTACGCTACACAAAGATCTACCTGTGGAATTGTTACTAGATCGATTTCCTCGCCAGATATGATAGTTCCTTTCAGTAGCGAAAGCAACAATATCCCGAATCTGTATATGTCCGCCTTTTTACCACCTCGGCCTTGAACCGTCGGAAAATCGTGCTCGGCCTTTGCCAAGGAATTCGAACGATACATGTCCGTCAGTCTCTTGTCTAAGGAGTAGTCGGATAGTTTCACAACACCCGCGTGGTCTATGTAAATGCTGGTGTCGCGCAAGTCTTTGTGCACCACATTATTCTCGTGGAGGTATCGCAACGCCTCGAGGACACCCGTCGCCAGATGCCTCAGCATGTCGACGTCGACCGGAATGTTTTCCATCAGGAAGAACGAGCACGTGGTGCCAACCTACTTTTACATACGTCAGATATCGTAAACGTGAAGACAATTTTCAGCTACGCGAAATATTACTATTCCAAGGAAATAACGTGCACGCATATTTACATACAACGAACTCTTGAAGCACGTAAATCACCACGCTATCGCTGTTCCTCGTGTACTTCATATTCAAGTAGTGCACGAGATTCGGATGATACA
Organism: Vollenhovia emeryi; assembly: GCF_000949405.1. Classification (NCBI taxonomy): domain Eukaryota; kingdom Metazoa; phylum Arthropoda; class Insecta; order Hymenoptera; family Formicidae; genus Vollenhovia; species Vollenhovia emeryi. The sequence continues at coordinate 2,102 of NW_011966928.1, read as the reverse complement.
GCTTGTACAGGTGATTCAACTCCTGCTCCAGACTGGCGATCTGCTTGACGGTGTGATGCACGTCGACGCTCTCGTAAGCGGAGCAGCCGCCGTTCGCCATCGCGTATTTCAACGTCCACTCCGTGATGGCCAGCAGTTCTCCGGTGATCGTGTCCACGCCGGCGTACACCACGGAGCCCTTCGCGCTGTGTCCCAGGCATTTCCCCCGGTGCACCTGCCTCTCGCCCTTGTTGCTGTCGAAGTCGATGGACTTGATGCCTCTGTGCTCGCACAGCGACCCTTCGGAGCTCTCCGACGTGCTGGCGCATCGACGTCTGAAGCGGCTCGTCCCTCGCTCGTGCGGAGACGACGGTATGGACCGAGAGACAGCATCGGAATCCATAGCGAGTCGAACAGTCTCCTTTCGATTGCGCATCTCAGCCTTCAGGGCCGCCTGGCGCTTCTGTATGGCATCCTGCAGAACCTGGCAAAGTATCCACGATAATAAAAACTGAACACGACGCGCGGTCAAGATATCGCGGCACAAAATGTGTCAAGTCGCACCTGTCTCTCCTTGTCCTCCTTCATCTGCTTCTCCTGCATCTCGCACTGTATCTTCTCCTGATTCCGCGAAACCATCTCCTCGTAGAAGCTGCTGTAACCCGGTTTGTTATGCTTGTGCAGGTACATTCGTACGTGCTCGCAGAAGTCTAAAATCATAACTTCGCCTATCTTCTCCTGCGCCAGGTTCTCCAGCTCCGACGACAACACCGCCACCTGCTGATGAGATAACCCTCTGCTGTCTTGCAGCTGAATGGTCGGTGCACTGGTGACAAGTAAATCGTACAATGTAGGATGCCATAAAACGAAGAGGACGCAAAGTAGCCTGACTTACTTGTCGGGATATTTGTCGCAGCACACAATGTGTAAATCTGTCTGCGCATAGACTTCCGCCGGCCCAGACATGCCCTTCTGCGGCGTCAAGGTAATAACGATATCCAGCGACTGCCATCTCTTCTTGTTTCTGTTCTTCCTCAAGTCACGTAACTCGTCTCCAAAAATGGACTGTTGCAAACGACAAAATAGGATCGTTGAGTGAGGTAACAACATTAGACACATGTGTGTCTAACTAAGAGAACTGTAAGACAATCGTAAATGTTTACGACAATCTTTCTGCTTAAGCTCTTAAGTTTGGTTTCACCAACTTTGCTTAGCTTTAAGCTTAGCTTAATTTGTTCTGTTTTTCTCAACTGTTACTTTAAAAAGGCACAAACATGAATTAAAGTAAGATGAAAGTTAGGCAACGTTTGGTGAAACCGGACCTTACTCAGTCTCGTGTTCATTTCTACCAGTGCAGATCGAATTCAATCTTGATAGAACTTTTCGCCTTTGTCTAGTCCTACTATCTAAGAATTAGAAAAAGATAAACCGTAAGTTAGGCCGAGATTAAAGTTAATCTGCACTGATAAAAGTGGGCGTTAGTCATCGACATAAGGCAAGGCGAAAAATGTTGTTCTCTTTATGACTAAAACAGTCTTGAGTGTTTACGGATCGTCCTCTGGCATTAGCCTTTTCCGTAGCGCATCGCAATACCTTCAAGACCTCCAGTTCATTTTGTTGCCGGACCTTGCACGGTTCAACCTGAGACATCTTGCCACGTCGCTATTCGCCCATCGTATGCAGATCACAGAGTTGAAAGTCAAATGGAGTGATCTGCAAAAGAGGAGGAAAATCTCAATCTTAAACTCGCGTGTATATAATTTTAGCGTCGCGCCTCGTGGACGAATTCATATAACAAGAGCGGATAAGAACGGATTGCGGCTTCCCGGCGCTACTGCGACGCGTGTATAAACGTGTAAGATACACGCATAATCCGCAATTACGTGGATGATCGCGCCGAAGAAGGCCGCGAGCGATCGAAATCAGTAAATCTGTTCACCTGGACTTGCCGCACGGGGCTACATCGCGGCACGCTTCGAAATACTCGACACTCGATTCGGGAATATCAGCCGCTCAACCTCAATCAGCTTCGTGGTCCGCTCCGTCCGCTCCACGCTCTAACCATGACGTAAAAAGAAAGGTGGAGCAAACATTGAGGATGAGCAGTAGCGACCACAGTATAA
>NW_011966927.1:54254-58275 GCF_000949405.1 Vollenhovia emeryi | reverse complement strand
GGGACCGTGGTCAATTGCAACGTGGCCAATCGGGACCGTGGTCAATTGCAACGTGGTCAAGTGCAACGTGGCCAATCGGGACCGTGGTCAATTGCAACGTGGCCAATCGGGACCGCGGTCAATTGCAACGTGGCCAATCGGGACCGTGGTCAATTGCAACGTGGTCAAGTGCAACGTGACCAATCGGGACCGTGGTCAATTGCAACGTGGCCAATCGGGACCGTGGTCAATTGCAACGTGGTCAATTGCAACGTGGCCAATCGGGACCGTGGTCAATTGCAACGTGGTCAAATGAAAAGTCAAGTGAAAATGCTGGTCTGGTCGACGACGACGACGACGACCGGGACGAAGACGACGACAAAGACGTTTCTTAATCCAAAATTTAACAAATCTGACTTTTGCATTGCAATACCTCCACTCCTGGAGCACGTAGGAGAAAAGTAAATACACTTTTATTATGCAATTCGTACCCAAGCTATCGATTAAGCGCAGTCTCAATTTCGTCGGATCAGCCGTTGTTGAGATCCGAAAATCTGAGGGCCCGTCAACTCGTGTACTCGCGTAAACTTGCACGGTCGGTCTCGCACGCGTGTACTAGCTACGCTTACACTTGGCGCGAGACACTACCGTGTCTCGTGATACATCCATAATAGATGTCTAATGAACATCTGTAATGGATTTGTAAAGGACTCAATCATAGAGGTAGGTTGGATGTCTAATGGATTCTATGTGGGAATTTATTCTACCAACAATTTCTGTGAATGTCACAGGAAATTTTTTTCCGTGTAAGGTTGTGTTGCTACATGCATAAGGTAGAAAACAGAAAAATTATTATAAAATATAAATGAACATAGTACAAAAAATGTAATAAAAATCCAATATGAATAGATAAAATATAAAAAGATACGACTGCGACTGAGAAATTACTCCTTTTTTTATGGTATCGTACTCTCTTACAATCTTCGCAATGACAGTTTTTTAGGTTTCTTCCTTTCGACAAGAATGTCTCATTTGAGGTTCCAACAGAAATCAGTCATCATATTCACATCCCACCTTCCTTGATATCGTTGCTCTATTGATTTGATGTCCTGATGGAATCTTTCTCCCTGTTCCTTGCTAAAACCACCTAATTTTCTGGGAAGTAGTTTATATGAGATTCCAAAAAATGCAGTTTCAGATTCCATCAGGACATCAAATCAATAGAGCAATGATATCAAGGAAGGTGGGATGTGAATATGATGACTGATTTCTGTTTGAACCTCAAACGAGACATTTTGTCTAAAAGAAGAAACCTAAAAGACAGTCATTGCGAAGATCTTTTGAATGCAAGAGAGTACGATACCATAAAAAAAGGAGTAATTTCTCAGTCGCAGTCGTATCTTTTTATATTTTATCTATTGTAACGGGGGTGGCCGGGGAGGCGCGGCCGGAAGCAGGAAAACCGCATACCACGCGCCGGTGGCAAAAACCGCATACCGCGCGCGAGAGAGAAGGCAATAGAGCCGCGGTTACCATGACGACAAGGAGGTGGCAACGCGCAACGCCGCGCCTGCCCCGCCGCCTCCACCCGCGCGCCTATGCTCCGGAGTTATAAGAGCCCCTCCGGAGCGGGCGCTTTAGCTCAGTCATGCCTCGGAGCTCCGAGCGACGACACCCGGCAGTGGGTACCTCCGCTGCGGTATACGCCGATTTCACGGGTGCTCCTGTCCGTCGGCGATATACCATACCGGAGTACACGACAGGTGGAGGCGCTGCTCCGTCGTGTGCCCCGGCCCCCTCTTAGTAACGTACAAGAACGGGGTGCTGCCCGATGTACACAGGTTACTATTCCCGTACCGGTCTCCTGTATCCATCCGCATTAGCGTACAAGAAACGGGGTGCTGCCCGGTGTACATTTGCTACTGAAATACACGCATAACGAGGCGCTGCTCGGGCGTGTTCCTGTCCTGACCAGATCCTTTTCCTGATCCTGACCGGTGTAGAGTTTTTGGGGGGAATATTCGGGTGGGAAAGAGATTCCAGATTAATTTAGTATTAAGCTCCGTAGCATTAATCCAGTCACTTTTCTTCCTTACAGAATACTTGAGGATCCTGTAAATAACGTCCTCTCCGATCGTTCCAGCGTTACCAGTTTATAGTGATAGCCGCAACAATTATATTCCGATCCGGTTGCGTATTTTCCGTACCACATATTGAATCCCGCTCATTCATATTTTATATTGCTTTCCTGTATTCTTTAATCCAGCGGCGTTTTTGTTTACTTCCGATTAATCCGACCGGCCTTATTATTGTATCCCGTATTCCGATCCGGCCGCGTACTTTGGTACATTATCCATCTAATCATATTCCGTTTGTCTTTTCCATTGTATTTAATCACAGGGCGGACCCATTGTATCACTAATCCTTTTCTTTCCTTTATATTTAAATACAGGGCGGACCCATTGTAAACACCATGATCCTTTGTATTCAATCCTTGAATAAACCACACTCCTATCGTTTTCTACCAAATTAGATACTTGTCCGACTTATTTCCGATCCCTTCCAAGCGATTAACTCTACTAAGAAATTAATATCTTTTCCTCCTTTCCTCTCGACGGCCCTGGAGCTGAGCATTCGGCAAATAAGAGGAACGGAGAACTCACTTTACCGACACACAGCACGTCAATACCGACCGAAAGAAAGCTAACTCTTCCACCCGTTAATCGGAACCGCGCGTCTGATTATTTTCTCGTTAAATATCGCGAGGTAATATCGGATTTCGGAGTCCTGTCCGTAATTCCGAACCGGGGAAGAGCTAGCGCTTCGTTACACTATTCATAGTGGATTTTTATTACATTTTTGTAATATGTTCATTTATATTTCATTATACTTTTTTCTGTTTTCTACCTTATACAGGGTGTCTGATGCAAAAGTAGCCACCTTGAAAATAGTGGTAGATTGGGTTAAACTAAGGAGAAATGTCATGTACCGCGGTACAAAGTAACAATAGTTATCGAGGAATTAATTTACACGTTTGAGCGAATGAGGATGCAGGAGACGGTAGACCGGACTCGGAAGGCATTTAAGAAAATCGATCGATGAGCGGGAGGTGGAGCGATGCGCGAGATACACTGTGGTGGAAAAAAACCTAGGCCCGGCGGGGAGCGCGGCGAGGGCGGCAAGCGCGGCAGCGAGCGCGAGCAACGGGCGACCCGAAACATAAACATAGTATCTCGCGCGTCGCTCCACCCTTTGACTATAGAAACCTGGACTGCTAGTCTCCGCCCCTTTCTATTGTTAAAGGATGTAATAAGGATAGGTTAGGTTAGGTTTAAACTCCGCCTTTTGACCAAAAAGCGGTAAATTTAAATGTATAATATGGGAACTTTGAATGGGAAAGATGTAGGTTAACAAAACAAAAAGCTTTTGAAGTAAATATAAACGTAAAAAACTTACCTTTTTAAAAAAAGGTAAAAAAAAGCACCAAGTTTAAGCTCCAATTCAACCGAATATATTTTGTTACTCTATCTTTTTTGCAAAAGTATAATCTCTACAAAAATATCTTTACTGCAAAAGTATCTTCTTTAAAAAAATAGTGTCTCCACAAAAATCTTCTGTACAAAAATATCGTCTCTACAAAAATATCTTCTCTACAAAACTATCTTCTCTACAAAAGTAATGATATCAACAAATTGCGCCAAATAAAACAGCGGATATTTATACAAACTAGTTGCTTTAGCATTAGTTTTTGATTAAAAAATGTTATAATATATTTCTTAAAAAATCAAACTAAAGATTTTATTGGAAAAAATAATCGAGTTAATAATAAAACACCGATGAAAAAAATAGCAACTGTTTAGAAATTTAGAAACTCTGTATTTGTTCAGGCGAATTAAGGCGTGTGTCTATGACGCTAGTACTTGGTCCAAGTTCTAGTTTTGAGGAATGCGTAGCCAATCAACTTGCAGCTTTTGTGGAACAGCTACATTGATTGGCTACATATTTCGCGGAATTAGACCAAGTACTAGCGTCATACACACAC
>NW_011966927.1:48353-53705 GCF_000949405.1 Vollenhovia emeryi | reverse complement strand
AAACTTGGTGCTTTTTTTTACCTTTTTTTAAAAAGGTAAGTTTTTTACGTGATATCACACCTTTTGTAGTTTAATTTAATTATAAGTTTCCATACTAATTCATTCTAAGATTTGATGTACCTTGGCGGAGATAAAATTCATAATTCGAATTGTCATCAAATGTCTACATCACGCATTTTCATGCACTACACATATTTGATGCATCTTTTCTATTTACAAAATTGGAGCATTATAATTATAATTCTGATTGTTCAAATGTTTTCTGTATTACACGATACATAAAATTTTTAAATGGAATTCTGTCTCGAATTCTGTTGCGAATTATAGATCGTTTAAAGTGGGCTTTAGACATTAGACACGTCTAATTGTAAGAAACGTATTTTAAACTAACACGTGCTGCCTGGGATATGTACAATAATATTGCAACGGTCAGAAATTTTCTGAGCTAAGATTGGATTAGAGGAATAATTCAATTTCAGTACTTTCAATAAAAAATATTCCGCTAGCTCGACCCATGTTACCTTATTATAATTTAACAAGGTTTTCTGAATATTGAATTGAAACATTTACAAGACATTACAATTCAGCGGCCATTAGACGTTTTTGCAATATCTTATCAACGTTGATTTTAGAAATCAGAAGAAAGACGAAGACGAGCGTATGCAGCTCTACATTTGGTAGACACATGATTTTTGAAAGACCACGAGGAGTCAAGATGTACCCCAAGTAATTTAATAGTTGGTGAAGAGGGAATTGGTACGGAGTTGAGATTAATATTAAAAGAAGGAAGACGAGACAATAAGGAGGACGAGCCAGTAATAAGAAGAGAGGATTTAGAGGGATTTAGAAAAAGTGAATTGGAAGATGCCCATTCAGCCACTATTCTTAGATCACAGTTCATGACTGTAGAGGTAGCTAGTGTATCTTCTAGAAGAAAAGATTTGAGGAGTACGACATCATCAGCATAGATGTAGTGTTTGGAGGAGAGAGGTAGAGAAGACAAATCAGCAATAAAGATGCTAAATAGAAGAGGACCTAAGATAGAGCCTTGTGGTACTCCAGAAGGAACAAAGCGAGGAGGAGAGAAAACAGGAAGAGGATTAGAGACCTGTACCTGCTGTGTACGATTGGATAGGTAGGATAGAAGGAGTTTACGAGCAGGAAGAGAAAAACCATAGAGTCTCAATTTAGCAAGGAGGAGGTCATGATTTACTGTATCGAATGCTTTTGAAAAATCAAGAGCAATCAAAGCCGTCAGACGTCCAGCATCAAAACCACGTAGCACAGAGTCAGATACATGTAGTAATTCCGTTGTGGTGCTGTGCCCACAACGAAAACCCGACTGATACTCTGGAATAACATTGTTAGTGTTAATGAATGCGTTAATTTGATTAAAGCAAATGCGCTCAAAAATTTTTGACAGGAATGGTGGTAGAGAGATAGGACGGAGATCAGAGAGAGTGGAAGGATCACGTGTTTTCTGGATCGGGAGAACAATGGAACGTTTCCAGGACGACGGAAAAGTATTGGAAGAGAGGGAGTAATTCAGGATATGTAGTAAAGGATCAAGACACTGAGGAAGACATAATAATAGCATATGACCAGACAAGTCATATGGGCCGGAGGAAGTAAGTTTTATGCGCCGAATGACATTGTAGAGTTCAGTAGGAGAGATAGGTGAGAAGTTAAAAGTATCTGATACGATACATGAGGAAGACAGAAGGTTAGAAAATAAGTCAGGAGAACAGGAAGATTTGGGCAGGGAGTCAATAAAGTGGTTATTAATTAAGGAAGGATTAAGGAGTTGTACAGGTAAGGTAGAGGAAGAGGATCTGGCGCCAAGTACTGCAAGATTTCGCCAAAATTGCTTTGTTGAGTTGGAGGAGAGCGATGATGTAAGGAAGGATCTCTTCTCACGACGGATGGCATAATTTACATCATTACGCAGTGATCTGTAGCTCTGCCAGTCCATAGGAGATCTAGTACGCTTAAATTTAAGTAATGCGCGACGCTTCAATTTAATAAGACTCCTGACAGCTGTATTCAGCCACGGGGCAGGAGGGCGAGAGATACGCCTAGCTGTAAGTGGCGCAAGACGATCAAATATCATCATAAGTGACGTCGAAAAGTAGGTGACCGTAACATCAACATCAGTCGCCCCAAAAAGCGGTGACCAGTCAATCCGACTCAACTCAAAATCAATGTCACACGATTGAATAGATCTAAGGTTACGAGAGAGCAGGTGACGTGCTGCACTCTTTGCCCGATTGGATCGCATTGCCACATAAATAAGCTGATGATCGCTTATGCCGAGAGCATCCATAACTCCATAATCAGTAACATCGAGTCCTCGCGACACAAAAATAAGATCTAGTATAGCCGCTGAGTCACGCGTTATACGAGTTGGAGCATCAATAAGCTGACCAAGAGAGAGATGCATCGCAATATCACATAATGATCTGGCCCCAGGATCCCCGGAACGACTCACATCAATGTTGAAATCACCCACGCAAATAATCTCATCCACAATAGTAACAGTATGAGACAAACATGATTCTATGTAGCCAAGATCAGATGTCGGAGAACGAGGCGGCCGATAAATAGAGTCGTCAATGCCATTTTTACCTCCGAGAGAGTAGCCGTGATGTTTGAGGAAGCATTTATAGTATTCGGCGCATCGGTTGTATTTGATAAAAGATGTTGTGGAGACAGCTGAGCAGTACTGTCCTCCAGCGGAGGTACAGAGGCAGATCCAGAAGATGACATTAAGTCGGTAGCTGAAGCATCAGTTTGGGAAGATACCTCAGGAGGAACGCTATTGTCCTTTTTGCAGTGCGTACATTTTAGCGTGCGAGAAAGAAAACGTTTACATATATAGCACTTCGGTTGGTTCATGTCAGTTAAAATTAAAATAAAATAAAAATAAAAATAAGACAAGATCGTTATTATCAGTTATCTAGATATAGCAGAGAGAGTATATATAGAAATAAATATGGTATAACGCTTCGACCTAGTGTGGATATTATTAGCAAGATATACAGACTTACAGATTTGAAAGACAAATAACGGCCGTCAAGACGATTGCCACTGAATTAATACAATTTATGTGTTGCGTAGCAGTTATATAAAACTAAACCATTTGAGGCGAATAAATAAAGCATATAGCAGTAGCACCTTATGATAACACTTATACGAGTTTCGCACGCTCACACGCTCGCCACTAGAAGTACAGACGCGATACAGCACTATACCATCCCACCCGCCGCTCACCTCTCATGAACAGTAGATACACATATAAATCTGAGAAACTTGGCTTAAAAAGGCCTATATCAGTAAGCAGAAGCTTACTTCAGGATAACTCTAATGGTAAGAGAAAAGGAAATAGACTACAAGTTAAATCGATAATACTTCTGGAACAAAGAAACAATACCGCACAAGTAGGAGCGACAGGCAGCGATGTTTACACCACGAGATCTCACGAGAGACTGATAGATGGTAATATTGATGTAACTGTCCTGAGGACATGAGTTTGAACGATGGCAGTTGAGTTGGAATGTGTCAAGCGTAAAGTAAGTGACACGACTCCTCGTGTCTGAGTACACTCTTTGTCTCCAATTCCAGTGACGACAATACTTGAGTATTGACGAGGGATGTTGAGCTGTCGAATGAGATTCTCCGTGACGAAGGTGAGTTCTGAGCCTGCGTCAATGAGTAGAAGCGCTGAATGATGAGTTGTGGATGAGCTGATCAGTGCCAAGGCTGTGGCAAGTAACGTTGAGCAGGATGAGCGGACGTGTGAGCTGGTCTCGATGATTGCACCGTCTCTTCACTTCGAGGGCGTGACCGACGAACCACCGGTTTTCTGAGCGGACGAAGCTGTCGGGTGTGCGTCATGCAGCATGGTATGATGGCACTCTGTGCATTTTTGCAACCCCTCTGGCATTTGCACGAGCGCACGTTATGGCGCCCCAAGCAGTTAAAGCAGAGACGCTTATTTACTGCTACCTTGTGCCGGTCTTGTGGTGTGAGGTCTCTGAACTTGGTGCACATAACGACGAAGTGCTGAGCGTTGCAGCAATCGCATGGATATGAGCTGGCTGTGGTTGTTGATGAGTCGCTTCGGTGAGCCGTCTGGTGAGCGGCTGTCTTCCTCAAAGGTGGTGTGGCTGAGCTGGGACCCGGCTGACAAGACGACGTCGACTCGATCCTCTCGAGAGCCCGTGTGCGAGAGGTTAGGAACTCCTCGAGCTTCTCGAATTTCCGATACTCTCGCGTGGCGCCAACCGCGTTCTCCCACTGTTCACGCGTGACGCAATCGAGGAGTCGCGTGACGTGGTACACCACTGCGCAGTCCCCCAGTTCCTCCTTAGCTCCGAGGGCCTCGAGTGCCTTGAGCGCTTCCTTGACACCGGAGATGAGCTTGTCAAGTGCTGCCGCCTTCCTCGGAACCGGTGTTGAGCTAGCGAAGAGCTTATAATTCACCGGGTGCGATCGCCTGTAATATTTGAGCTGAAATCAACCGACGACAAGAAAGCCGTGACGCGCGTGCACATACGTGACTTAAAATCGATAAATCAATAATGGGCCTGTACTTCTCCTAAACTACTTAAGGAGCCTGTACTAAAACCGTTGGCCGCTCTGCCCCTCCCCTCCACCCACGCGTCCACTATAAATTTTCGCGAGCCGAATGCGGAAATCATTTAGTCTTCAAGCATCCAGAATGACGGGCCCGACAGCGAGGATCCAAACGCTACCGCGGTTGTACGTTCCGCCCGCTAAACCGCCCCTAGCCGGAATAACGCCGAGACGGCCACCAGGCGCGAGGAAAAGCGACGCGTCCAAATTACTGAAGAAAGTTCTAACGCGCCGCATACGGAACGTCCCGGAGATGCTCCAACGCGGATTGACGGGGCGGCGAAAACTACCGGAGGATTTGCCGCTGATAAATTTGAGCGACGAAGAGAAGGAGCCGCCGCTCAACACCGTTCCCTCCTCCGTTCCACCCGCCAAGCCGACCATCCGGAGTATTGAGGCGGTTCCGTCTCACTTTTTGAAAGTCCCCAACCGAGCTCCACCGTCTCCGCAGCCGGGGCTGCTGCTCCGAAACCGAGCGAAAATACGACCGCTGCTCCGCCCGCCCAACCACTCGCACCGGCTCACAGTGGTCCAGTATGTAAAATTAGCGGCTCAAAACTCCTATTTTCGAAGTGAGAAAAAAAAAGTAGGAAAATAATTAAATGTATTGAAGATAAAAATAATTGGAGCACTATTGCAATAGCATATTCCTGAGATCAAATCAAGTAAAAAAGTAAAGTAAAGTGTGCAAATTAGAAATTTGCACATGGCTTCCTC
>NW_011966927.1:41562-47447 GCF_000949405.1 Vollenhovia emeryi | reverse complement strand
TGTAGGATTTGCGGATGTCGGAAATCGTTGTAAGAAATACTCGATCGGATTGTGAAAATCAAACTCAATTCTATTTAATATCGACTAAACGTTACAATAGATTCGCGACTCGCACGTTATGTTGGAGCTAACCGGCGCACGTCTATCTCCTTTCTCCGAATTCTAACGTCTGCCTTTTCGGCCCCCGAGGTACGGCTTTATTATCTTGGCCACTGCTTACGTGGGCCAATTAGATATCGATACGCTAAACTCCGACACGTTTGAGTTTAACGCTTTCGACCGTCGCTCGCAATAACAAGGGCATCGTCTTGAAACAAATACGTTACATGCGGAACACCCGTGGACGCGAGGACGCAAACACATCCGAACATGTATAAGATAGAATTCTCAATTCCTACAACACTCGGCCATCCTGCGCTAATATCGGTCCTCCGATATTTTCGGTTTCTTCATCCGTTGTCACTTCGTCATTTTCGTCAACCCAACGCTTGATGTATTCTGCCGCAGTGGATGTCTCGTAAGGTCCCTCGTGCTCGCCGACCTTCTCGACGATATAGCGATCGTTTCTCAATTTCTTTGTAATTCGATAGGGACCCAGGTACTTAGCCGCGAGTTTCAATCCGGGTTTAGCTTGCGTTCTTTTGATGGCGACAAGATCACCGATTTCATAGGATGTTGCCGGTTTTCGTCGCTTATTAAATCCTCGACGATTCTCTTGCTGGACTCGTCTTATGTTCTCTTTGGCTTGGTTTCTGATCTCGTCTCGGTTTTCCTCGAAAATGGAAATTAACTCCTTCTCTATCAGTTCGCGTATAGAGACATCGTCCTTCATTTTAATGTCAGTCCCAAAAAGTAGATTAAAGGGTGTCGTTCCGATACTCCTGTGTGGCGTGGCATTCAAATATTTCTGCACAGTATTTAAATACTTGTGCCATTCCTCCGGCCGAGGAGCAGACATCTTCGCTAAGATCGGGATCAATGTTCGATTAACTCTCTCTACTTGTCCATTGGCTCTCGGCATACCTGTTGTAGTGAGGACGTGCTGCACTCCTTCCGCTCTGCAATATTCTTGGAAATCGTTAGAAGTAAATGCCGAACCACGGTCCGAGATAATTCTCCTCGGATTTCCAAAAATATGTGACTGTTTCGTTAAGCAAGTTAAGACCTCCGCGGTGTTAGTGGTCTTAACTGCATACAGCCAGACAAATTTGGTAAAGGCATCTACCACAACCAATATGTGTCGGTACTGTTTACGCGTCGAGGGAAGTGGTCCCAAATGATCGAGGTGTAGGGTATCTAAGGGAGCTTCGCCTTTCTCGATAGGATGCAGCAATCCTTCCTTCCTGCCATGCTTTCTTTCGGCTAAAATGCACGGTACACAACTATGAACCACCCTCTCAACCTTCGTTTTTAAACCCTGTATCCAATATTCTTTCGCAACTATTCGCTCGGTTTTAATCGCTGATAAATGTCCCCTATCGTGTACAGATCTTATGATTTGCGAATGCATCGATCGCGGAATTACCATTCTCTCTTCGTCGTCAATTAATTTAAACAAAATTCCCGCTCTCATCACAAAACCATCGGCTTTTTTCGCTTCGGCCAACTTAATAATTTCTTGTAAGTGCGCATCGTCGCGCTGAGACTTCCGAATTCGCAACGCTATACCGTCTTCACGCTCGCTTGACATACACACAGGTAACGGATTCCTGCTTAACGCGTCAACATGTGTCATCGCCCTCCCGGAACGATGTTCGATAACATAGTCGAACTCTTCTAATTGTAGAGCCCATCTAGCTACTCGTACGCACAAATCCTTTTTGTTCATCGTTAGGCTGAACGCTTTACAATCCGTAATTATTTTAAATGGTATTCCTATTAAATAAACACGAAACTTCTTTAGAGATTTTATAATCGCGAGTACTTCGAGTTCGTAGCTACTATATTTTTCTTCTGCCGATGTTGTTCGACCGCTCGCATAATGGACAGGACGCAAGAAATTATTATTATCACGCTGCAATAAAATAGCACCATAGCCATATTTCGACGCATCTGTATGGAGTTCGGTGGTTGCGTTTATTTTATACAATTTTAGAACAGGCTTGCTCACCAAAGCCATTTTTAACTTGTTAAATGCATTTCTTTCATTTTCTTCGAAACGGAATACAGTATTTTTTCTTAATAAATTCGTTAGAGGTCGCGCAATCAGGGAATAATTATAAATGAATTTCCGAAAGTAGCCGGACAGGCCCAAAAAGCTTTGTACCTGCTTTACATTTTTTGGTTCGGGGAATCTCGTGACCGCGTCTGTTTTCGTTTCCGACGGTCGCACAGTACCTGACTCTATTACATGCCCCAAGAATTCGACCTTTGTTTTTAAGAATTGACATTTACCCCAGTTGATCGTTAATGCGGACTGGCTTGCTCTATCGAATACCCGCTGGAGTTTTATCAAGGCGTCCTCATAATTTTGTGACGGCACAATTAAATCATCCATGTATGTTAGTACGATTCCGTCATTAATAAGATCCCTAAAAGTAGCGTTAACGAATCTCTGAAAGACTGCTGGTGAATTGCACAGGCCAAACGGCATTCTCAAAAATTCATATTGCCCATCAGGTACAATGAATGCTGTAAACTTTCGGCTATCCTCGTCTACTTCGACATGAAAAAATCCGTTTTCTAGGTCTAAGGTGGTAAAGACTTCCGCGCTCTGTAATTTATCTAATTGATCGTCAATTAAGGGTAACGGATAACGATCTTTTACAACTTTTTTATTCAGCCGCCGATAATCCACGCATAGCCGGTGCGCACCACATTTTTTTTTTACCAAAACTACTGGACTCGCGTATTCTGACAAAGACGGTCGCACGATACCCTCGCGTATCCATTGGTTTACCTGCTGCTTTATTATCTGCTTTTCCTGTTCGGCACATCGTCGCGCTCTCTGATATACAGGTTCCTCGTCCTTAAGAATCAATTTCATTTTAACCTTTACATCGTGCGTCTTTTTTGGTATGTAATTATGAATCATATTTTCCAACGCGCCCCGATAACGATCGTCGAGATGTGCAACATCTAACTTGCTCGGTTCGCGAACACAATCGATCTGAAATATTTCTGGCAATTCAGGTTCCGTTCTTTGTCTCGAGATTAGCATTTCACCTTTCTTCATTATAACATCTACCGTTCTTAAAAAGTCAGTACCGATAATAAAATCGTATCGCATAAGCTCGTCAGAAATTACTCGTACCTTAATAGAATAAATATCATCGTCGATAGAAACTTCCGCATCAAATTCGCCCAAAGTCTCATTACCACCTGTACCCACACCACGAAAATAGATTTTATTTTTTATTAATGGAGCGTTCAGCCTAACATGACAATCCGCGCGCATCAGACATATGTCGCTACCGGTGTCCATCATCGCCAATATTTTACAATTATTTATGTATACATTTTTATAATATTTTCCGTCCTGCTGCCCGCTTACCACGCAGCTACTTTTCCCGGCGTCTGCTTTCACGGTGCACCCTGCCGCCTTGTGTCCGCGCCCTCCGCAACGGAAACATTTCACACCGCTCTCCTTGGTCGGGCAATCCACACTTATATGGTTTTGGTCTCCGCAATAGTAGCAACGTCTCGGTCGGTTCTGCTCTCCTCCGTCGCTTCCCCGTCGTCTCGCCGCTCCGTGATGCCTTTGCGCCCCGTATTCTCCGGCAGCAGTGTCCCGTCGTCCCGTCGGGGCGGCAACATCATCCCGCTGTCCTCCCCTCGGCCTCAAGGTTATCTTTTCGAAGGCCTTCAAAAGAGATGCTGTCGTCGTGAACCCCTGTATTCGGGCTTGATCTTGCAGGTTCACGTCCGATATGCCGTCCACGATATAATCAATGAGGTCGTCTCCCTCTATCGGTACTCGGTTCGCTAGTATAATTTTATCGTGCATGTATGTGCTAAAAGTCTCGCCCCTCCTCCAGATCCGTCCTTCAAATTCTCTTTTCCGGGCTAGCTTGTTCGGGCGGTAATCAAACATAGCCTTCATCTCCAGAAGGAGATCATCCATTGACATCTCAATGTGTTCGGGCTTAGAGCGGAACCACTCAGTTGCCTTACCCTTGAGTCTTGAGCCTATCAGTATTTTCACCATGTCATCCTGTAGCCCGTATGTCGTCGCAAGAAGTCGCACCTGTCTCTCCCATACCTCCCAGGAATCGCTCGCTCCATCAAAATGCGCCAATAATTCAGCGATCGCCGTTATACTTGGCCGCGCCGTTGACACAGTCGCCTCCGCCGGACCCGCCGCTCGTCGCGTCCCCGCAAGCTCTCGCCCCAGAAATTCTCTCTCTCTCTCTCGAAGAAGCTCCGTCTCTCGTCGCGCCACCGCAAGCTCTCTCTCCAGGAGCTCCTTCTCTCTCCTGAGTATCTCCACCTCTCGTTGCTCCATCCTCCTCTCGTCCACGCCAGACACCTCAGATACATCGAGATCTTCTTGGCTTCCGTTAGGCAACGGATCGTTCTGCATCACGTTTGACTCGCGAAGCCAACCACCCGCAGGGTCCGCCTCCTTTAGTCGACTTATCAACTCGTTTTTCGATCCAGTCGCACTCAGCCCCAAGGTTTTCAGCTTCTCTTTGAGCGTCTGGACTGTGAACTCGGAGGGGCTCTTCACAGGCCCCATCTTGTCCTCTCCGTCGACTCACAAAACGCGCGACTCCGCCCTACTCGGTATTATCACACTACACTTGACGGTTTAGTTCAAATCGGCCGAGCCCCCAAAATTTGTAGGATTTGCGGATGTCGGAAATCGTTGTAAGAAATACTCGATCGGATTGTGAAAATCAAACTCAATTCTATTTAATATCGACTAAACGTTACAATAGATTCGCGACTCGCACGTTATGTTGGAGCTAACCGGCGCACGTCTATCTCCTTTCTCCGAATTCTAACGTCTGCCTTTTCGGCCCCCGAGGTACGGCTTTATTATCTTGGCCACTGCTTACGTGGGCCAATTAGATATCGATACGCTAAACTCCGACACGTTTGAGTTTAACGCTTTCGACCGTCGCTCGCAATAACAAGGGCATCGTCTTGAAACAAATACGTTACATGCGGAACACCCGTGGACGCGAGGACGCAAACACATCCGAACATGTATAAGATAGAATTCTCAATTCCTACAATAGTTACAGTCACCACAGACATTTTTTAAAAACAATCAAAAGCACATAACTCCGAAAGTACCTAACGAAAATATAATGTATTATAGTGTTTTGGAAAGCTCTTGGGATAAGCTATAATAATATGCATTAAAAAAGGGGTTCCATTGAAAAATTTCAAGGTCATCTTTACGTGACCTTGAGGTAGCTGTTCAAGGTCATATTTATATTACTATGTAATGCATTACTTGAAACCGTACAACTTTTATGTTTAACATTTTTTCCATCTTACATATTTAAAAAGTTATTTAGAGTAAACTTATATGGATACATACATACATACATACATACATACACACATACATACACACATACATACATACATAACGACATTTTTTCTAAATGTGATTTTTGAACGTTTTGGAACATTCTAAACATATTTTCAAAGAAAACTGGAAAAAAATTTTTTTCACGAAAACAAAGCTTCCTCTATGAGGAAGCAATAATTTGCGATAGTTACAGCAACCACAGACATTTCTCAAACAATTTATCATCATAACAATCATATTCAATATCATATTCAAAAACTCAACCTTAAATAATGCGATTTCCGAGAATAATGTAACTTTCAAAAGCACATAACTCCGAAAGTACCTAACGAAAATATAATGTATTATAGTGTTTTGGAAAGCTCTTGAGGTAAGCTATAAGAATATGCATTAAAAAAAA
>NW_011966927.1:35587-41269 GCF_000949405.1 Vollenhovia emeryi | reverse complement strand
GGGGTTCCATTAAAAAATTTCAAGGTCATCTTTACGTGTCCTTGAGGTAGCTGTTCAAGGTCATATTTATATTACTATGTAATGCATTACTTGAAATCGTACAACTTTCATGTTTAACATTTTTTCCATCTTACATATTTAAAAAGTTATTTAGAGTAAACTTATATGGATACATACATACATACATACATACATACATACATACATACACACATACATACATACATAACGACATTTTTTCTAAATGTGATTTTTGAACGTTTTGGAACATTCTAAACATATTTTCAAAGAAAACTGGAAAAAAATTTTTTTCACGAAAACAAAGCTTCCTCTATGAGGAAGCAAAATTGATGATTACTTATATAACTATTTATTTGTTATTTATTTGTTATTTATTTGTTATTTAATAGTTATCGAAAAAAATATTGATGATAACTTTGAAGTACACATGCCAGTTAAGATTAAAAATAAAATTTTAAACAAAAACTTGTGTCTAATCATGAATTTGGTGAAAAACAAGCATAAATACGACGTGAAAACTCAATGAAAATCGTTATCGCGCGCGATGCTAATCTTAATTGTTTCACTTCTAATTTCACTTCTAATTTCAGATAATAAAGTAATTTAATGTTTTATTTTACTACAAGTATCAAAATTGCAGGTAAGTGTATATGTATATTTAATCTTGTAAAAAATACATATGTATATGTGAAGTATGTATTTTAATCATTTGTTGATATATGTATAGTGGTATTACTAAAAATTACCTTATTTAACCTTGATGTAACTAGGATGAAAAAAGTACAAATAAATAGTTATCGAATAAAAAAAATTGTTTGCATTGATTCCCATTTGCGTTCTCTGTGACGTATTTAACCCATAGTCATACATTACATTTAGGTTTTCAGTGTCTGTTTGTAAATTAATCATATTATCGGTCTTTTTAATAAAGAACATTTCGGCGATTTCTCTTTTTCTTTTAGAAGAATCTTTAGAAGATTCACCTTGTATTTCTTTTGTATTTCTCTCATCGCGCATTGTATTGGGTTAAATACGTCACAGAGAACGCAAATGCGAATCAATGCAAACAATTTTTTTTATTCGATAACTATTTATTTGTACTTTTTCTCATCCTAGTTACATCAGGGTAAAATAAGGTAATTTTTAGTAATACCACAATATATCAACAAATGATTAAAACACATACTTCACATTATGTATTTTTTACAAGATTAAATATACATATACACTTACCTGCAATTTTGATACTTGTAGTAAAATAAAACATTCAATTACTTTATTATCAACTGAAATTAGAAGTGAAACAATTAAGATTAGCATCGCGCGCGATGACGATTTTCATTGAGTTTTCACATTGTATTTATGCTTGTTCTTCACCAAATTCATGATTAGACACAAGTTTTTGTTTAAAATTTTATTTTTAACCTTAACTGGCATGTGTACTTCAAAGTTATCATCAATATTTTTTTTCGATAACAAATAAATAACAAATAAATAGTTATACAGGGTGTCTGATAAGTTTGTTCTCAACCGAAATATGTAAATAGATTAGGGCAAGCTGAAGAGAAAAATCAGATACCATGATACAAAATCCACAATAGTTATTGAGTTATTAATTATTACGTCTAAGCGAATGAACGCGCGGAAACAGGCTCCGACTGTAGACCGGGCTCGGTGGGCGTAGCGGGCCGCGCGCGCTCGTCACCCGCCGCTCTCCGCTCGCCGCTCGTCTCCCACCACCCACCGCTCGCCGCTCGCGTTCGCCGCACGCGCTCGCCGTTGCCCCTCGCTCCTCGCCCCTCGCCAGGGGCTTCTCCTGTAGATCAGATGACAACATTGTCAACCATTTTATACGCTACCGTTTGACATCGCGCCGACAAATAATTGTTCCTTCTTTTCGGTGATAGGAAAATGACTCGCTACCATTTCCACACCACCTTGCGGTAGATAGCTTGGTGCGTTTTTTTTATAGTGATTTCCCCGGTAGGCCTAATCCACTCTCATCATTTAATGCATAAATTGTTCAAAATGATGTCCTCCTTCTCGCACGCAAAGTTCAGCTCTTCGAACGATATTCCGCGTGGCACGGTGCGCCATATCCGGCGTTAAGGTATTGAAGGCCGCAACAATTGCTTCACGTACCTCGTTTTGTGCACCATTACGCCGGTTTTCGACTAGACTTTTTATGTGGGCCCCACATAAAAACATACCATAGCGCCGGACATGGCGCACTGTGCCACGCGGAATATTGTTCGAAGAACTGAACTTTACGTGCGGGAAGGAAGACATCATTTTGAACAATTTATGCATTAAATAATGAGAGTGGATTAGGCCTACCGGGGAAACCACTATAAAAAAACGCAAAAGCTATCTACCGCAAGGTGGTGTGGAAATGATAGCGAGTCATTTTCCTATCACCGAAAAGAAGGAACAATTATTTGTCGGCGCGGTGTCAAACGGTGGCGTATAAAATGGTTGACAATGTTGTCATCTGATCTACAGGAGAAGCCCCTGGCGAGGGGCGAGGAGCGAGGGGCAACGGCAACGGCGAGCGCGAGCGGCGAGCGGTGGGTGGTGGGAGGCGAGCGGCGAGCGGAGAGCCACGGGTGACGAGCGCGCGCGGCGCGGCCCGCTACGCCCACCGAGCCCGGCCTACAGTCGGAGCCTGTTTCCGCGCGTTCATTCACTTAGACATTTAATTAATAACTCAATAACTATTGTTGATTTTGCATCATGGTATCTGATTTTTCTCTTCAGCTTGCCCTAATCTATCTACATATTTCGGTTGAGAACACACTTATCAGACACCCTGTATAAGTAATCATCAATTTTTTTCTCACTTCGAAAATAGGAATTTTGAGTCGCTAATTTTACATACTGGACCACTGCAGCTGTCCAGGATGCAGGGGCAACCGACTACGAGGCCGTTCCAAACATCACACCAGCCCCCGCCACCGCCGGACCGGTGCCGGCCGCTGCGGGCATAAGATCCAGCACCACCACCTCGGGCGAGGAAAGAAAGCTGCCGCGGATGCCCCGTGACCCTTACTACGTGGTGCGCACGTCTCCGCGAGAAGAAAGGGACGTCTTGGTCGACGGGTGCCTTTTGCGGATACCCGTCGGCGTAAAGCGTTGGCGCACCGGGTGGGCACCATAAAGTACGCGTTGCGCCTTGATCCGTTATCGGGAACGGTGAGGCATTGGTCGAAGCGTCAACTATAAGACCGTAAGTATTGTATAAAATTCGAAGAGCGGAATCCCGGAAGTTCCGCTCTCCGAAAGAAGGGGGGTGTGACGGAGGCGACAGGGGAGGCGCGGGCGCTAGAAAGAGAACGCACGACGATGTGCGAGTGAGCGCGACAACAGCGCGAGTGCGAGTGAGAGAGCACTAGCGACGCGGTTGCCCTGGCAACCAAAATTAACAACGCAGCGCCTTCCCCTGCCGTCTTTACCCCGCGCGCCTGTACTCTGGAGGGTATAAAAGCCCTCCGGAAAATCGTAAATTAATTCAGTTTTGCCTCGGCGCTCCGAGCGAAGACATCCGGCGGTGGATGCCTCCCACATCCACTGCGGTATGCGCCGAAAACACAGGTCAATCGGCAGTATACCACACCGGAGCGCATGTCAGCGGAGGCGCTACTCCGTCGTGCGCCCCGGCCCGCAGTAATGTACACCTAACGGGGTGCTCCTCGGTGTACACATGTTACTATTTCCCGCACCGGTCTCCCGTACTCACTCCTGACTCTGTCACCCTCCGTAACAGTGGGCGCGTCCGTGTTTCGAAGGAACGGAGTATCTCCGCAGTAACGTACACCTAACGGGGTGCTCCTCGGTGTACACATATTACTTAATCTCACGCATAACGAGGTGTTTCTCGGCGTGGCCCTGGCCTGTATTCCTGTATCCGGCTCCGTTTCCGTCTTAGCATCGGGTACACTCGTGATTTGACGGAGCGGAGTAACGCACGCATTACGAGGTACTTCTCGGCGTGCTCCTGTCCTGTAATTCCTGTATCCGGCTCCG
Source organism: Vollenhovia emeryi (assembly GCF_000949405.1). NCBI lineage: Eukaryota > Metazoa > Arthropoda > Insecta > Hymenoptera > Formicidae > Vollenhovia > Vollenhovia emeryi. The sequence goes on along the minus strand of NW_011966927.1, from coordinate 37,225 downwards.
TTTCCGTCTTAGCATCGGGTACACTCGTGATTTGACGGAACGGAGTAACGCACGCATTACGAGGTACTTCTCGGCGTACTCCTGTTTCCTGACCCTGATCCGTTTTCCTGTTCCTGACCGGAGATAAAGTCCTGGGGAGAATATTCGGGTGGGAAAAATTCTAATTAATTTTTAGTTAAGTTTCCGTAGCATTAATCCCGTAACTTTTCTTCCTTTGCAGACCTGAGGATCCCGTAAAAACATCCTCCCCGTTCGTTTCCAGCGCGTTATCAGTATTAATATATATGTACATTTATAGTGTTGATATTAATTTTACCTTTATCTTGTTGTTTCTTTCATAGTTGTAGTCACGACCACATATTAGTATACGATATTATTCCGATTCCATTTTAACACTAGCCGTCTTACACGATACTTGCATTTATATTAATTATTAGTCACAGTAATTCAACTTCGCGGATATTGAATTGTATCCGTCTAACGCATACCGCGAAGTCAATATCCTATAATCATCTACCGCACCTCGTTCCGTTACGAGATCCACGCGCCGAAAGTAATCCTTGATTTTTCCTGTATTTTTTATCCAGCAGCGCACTCGTGTAATCCGACTAATCCTTTACTTTTTTCCTTTGTATTTTTATCACAGGGCGTACCCATTGTAAATCCTTCGTCATCCTTTGTATCTATTTCTTAATAAACTTATTCCTACCGTTTTCAACTTAAATAGGCACTTGTACGATTTATTTCCGATCCTTCCAAGCGATTCACCTTACTAACGAGGTCTCTTCCTCTTTTCCTCTCGACGACCCTAGAAGCTGAGCATATTCGGCAAATAAAGAGGAACGGAGGATTTTTTACGTCGACACACAGCACGTCAACACCGTGACCGGGACACGAACTCTTTCACCCGTAATCAGAACCGCGGATCTGATCAAACACCGTTTAAATATCCCGAAACAAATAATACCTGCCGGAATCTTGGCAGGAATCTAGAGACCGGAAAGAGTTAGCTTCGTTACATGTATGTTTTAACTTTTCTGTAAAGCACAGAATATTCGTGTGTGTTTACTATTCTGTAAAGCAGAGAATATTCATGTGTTATAATTTCTCTAAAGGAAAGAACATTCATGTTTTATAATTTCTCTAAAGGAAAGAACATTCATGTTTTATAATTTCTCTAAAGGAAAGAACATTCATGTCTTATAATTTCTCTAAAGGAAAGAACACCCTTACGAAAAAGTAACGAAATAATTACTAGAAAATTACTGTATATCAGTAATTGAACTATCAGAAATTACTAATGTACAGTAATTTTCTAATAATTATTTCGTGGGTTTTCCGTAAGGGCAATCATGTCTTATAATTGTATGATTAAACGAACTTACCTGTAAGTGAAGTTTTATCATAATTGTATGAAGCGCGTCTTCCGAAGAGATCAAGTTGTAGTAGCCTCTACTTTCCGCCAATGTTGCCACAGTTTGTAAGTGTAGAATTTTTGTCTTCCGCTTGGCGTGTTTCTCATTCGCATTCAAAGTGCAATTGCCGTGAGTTTTGGGCTCGAATTTTGAGAGTTACGGGGTATATACATATATATACTGGGAGGGATTGATCTCTTCGGAAGAGGCGCTTCATACAATT
>NW_011966927.1:11284-29686 GCF_000949405.1 Vollenhovia emeryi | reverse complement strand
CAGAGGCACGAAATGAATTTTCAATGGATGGAAATATTCGAATCGTATCGAATTCACACAAACGGCGAATCCAGAGGTACGAAACGAATGCTCGATGGATGGGTGTCTTGAAGTCAACTCGCGAGAGCAAGAACGAGATTTTTTTAAATCTAGCAAAGGTCCCTCAGATTTGTCAAATAATAATGAAGAAATAATAGGGGGAACGGAGGTCGTCGAGCCGAAGAGAAAATGAAAGAAATGAAAACGTGTGACTTACTACTGATTGAGATCGACGATTGAGATGTAAAGAGCTGGTGGATTGCGTCTGGTTAAATTTTTGAAGGCGGCTGGCTCAGATTGGTGGTCCGTCGGCCGCAATCGCGCACAGATTTTATTTGCACGGAGTAGTACCTGAATTACGTCGAATTATAATTTGAAATCGCGAGGTACTTGGAGATAGACGGAGAGAGCTGCACTGTGGTGGAGTCGGGAGCTGCCAAGGAGAGAGCTGAGCCAGCAGGCTCCTGGTTTATATACAATTTTTTGGGGATGGATCTTGGTCATGGGACGTGGAAGGAGATTTTGGATTTTGGTTGTTCATTGGTGGATTATTTGGAGGTGTCAAGGAGTTGTCTTTCTTATTGGCAACCCGACCATTAAGTCGTTGTCGCCCTTTGATATTTATTTATGGGCATCATTCCCTTCAGCGACTTTCAAAAAATCCCGAGTTTCACTTTTGGGTCAAGTTTTTGTTCAACATGTCTTTTTTAGAATCCCCTTTTTGTGTCTCGGATCGTACTTAAAGGGTAAAACCACTCTAGAATTTTCAAAAAATCGAAATTTTTTTTGCTTAAACGATACTTTAAGGTCATAAAAACAATATGCCATTCTTGGATAACAATTTATAAAATTTGAAATGGTTTAATTATCGATTTTGCCGCAGCGCCTCAGAGCGCGCGGCACTCACGCGGCGTGCTGTGATTCATCGCTTTTCCCGTTCATTTCTCTGTTTTATATATTATATATTATATATTTTTATATTTTATATATTATATATTGTGTTGAAGTGAATAACAAGAACAATATGAGTGTTGGAGACGGGGCTTCGAGAATGTTCTCTTGTTGCTTTCTCGTTGCATCGGCGGCTTTACGCAAAATAGTAACGAGAGCTTCAACGCTACAGTCTGGTCAATGGCTCCGAAATCGACTTCAAGCGGCAAACACATTCTTGACACGGCAGTTTATATTAGTGTAGGTATATATAATGACGGCCTATCAACTATCATGAGGCTCATGCAGAATTTGGATATGACAATTGGGCCGAACTGTTATAACTTCTGCGTGGAAACCGACGCGCGCCGCATCAACTTTTCCGAGAGATCGCTTAGCGATGCCGCAAAAAGGGCCCGAATATCCTTAAAAGCATCTAGGAAGGAAGAAGAGGAGGCGAACATCGACCTGGATGGCCAAATGTATGGTGCAGACATCGCAAATTAGAGGTAAACAAAAATTTCAAGGATTAAAGTGTTCATAAAACTTTAAACGCGTTTTTCTCGAAATTACTTTTTTCACACTGGGAGGACGGATTTCTTGGAGACTATTGCATGGATCGATTTGAAATTTTTACAGTAGCTTCACAACAATATTCTCTTTGGAAGTACGTAGCCGTTTTTGATTGAATGTAAACTTTTTTTTAGAAACAATTTAATGTTCACTTTTAGGGCAAAAAATCGATTCATTTCTTACAAAGAGCACCATTTCCACAAAAATTGATTTAAACAAAAATCCCTACGTACTTCCAAAGCCAATTGTATATAGTATGTATGTATGTATGTGTGTTTATTTCTTTCGACATACAGAGGCGCTTTTGAAGGGAGCGTTCCCGAACCCTTTACAACCATATCCTTATCTCTCCTACCGCGACCTGGCCATATGCGACCTTTACATGCTTTTACCCCCCTCCCCTCGACCCTCTCCCTATCCTTATCCCTCCTTCCTCTTTCCTCCTTTCTTCTCCAGCATCCTGTTGTGCCACCGGCTTAGTCGGGGCACGAAGTCTCGGGGATCGTTGCCGTGAATACACTTCGCGGTTTATGAAAGGCCATAAGCCATTATTTTAAACAATATCCTTTATTAAAAACTTTGATACAGATACGTACACTCGTGTGTCTTACTTAATAATGACCCGCCCTGCCTTCTTTCCATTCGTTTTTATAGTCGGCTGTTGTCAGGCCGTTTATTCGGAATTTCGGACCTGTCGCCAGGTCGGTTCTAAACTAGTCAGCAGTGGCTTCGTCAGCACTGCCGACTCGGTTCCGATGGGTTAATGTCCCATCGTCTACTTCCTTCTTCGCACGCGGCAGATATTTGATACTCTGCTGCGTGCGCTATACCTGCGTGGCAATGAGGCGGTTTCGCGCTCATTACAATCCTTTCCCTCCTCCTTCCATTTCCTGTTTTCACCTTCTGCCTTCTCTCCCCCCATCTTGCCTCGTCTTTCCTTCTTTTTTTTCCTGCTTCCTCCTTGTGTTCCCTCTCTCCTGTGCCTCCCTTCTCTCATTCTTCCTCTCCTCTTCCGCCCCCTCTCCTTTCTCCGTCCTACAATCAAAATCAAAATTAAAATCATACTTCAAAATTACTATCCTTTTAACCACTGGCTTCTCCTTCACCCCTCCCCCTCCCTCCTCCACTCCCTGTCCCTTCCCTTCCTCTCCGCTCTCATCTTCTCCTCTCTCCGTCTTACTCTCCTCTACTTCCTTCCTCTTCCCCTCCCTCCTTTCTTCCTTCTCCCGTCTCTCCATTATCCATCTCACTTCGCCTGTCTCTCTCTCCTCCATCCGCTCCATTCACCTTTATCCGCTCCTTCTTCCTTCCATCCTCCTCTTCACCGATCTCTCTTCTTACCCTTCCATTTCTTTTCTCCTTCTCCTCGCCTCTCCTCTTCCTCTTCCTTCTCCTTCGCTTCTTCTTTCTCCTATTCCTCTTCTCTCTCCTCTCTTTCTTATTCTCCTTCCTCTTACTCTCCGCTACTTCCTTCCTCTTTCCCTCTTCTCTTCCTTCCTCCGTCTCCCCACCTTCCATCTCTCCTCGCCTCTCTCTCTCCTCCCTCCACTCCATCCACCTTTGTCCGCTCCTTCTTCCTTCCCTCCTTCTCTTCACCGATCTCTCTCCTTACCCCTCCATTTCTTTTCTCATTCTCCTCGACTCCTTTCTCTCTCCTCTGACTCACTCCTCTCTCTCTCCCGGTCATTGTCTCCGCTTCCTCTTCCTCCCTCTCTCCCTTTCTCCTGTCTCCGCTTCTCTCATCTCTCCTTTATTCGTCTTCCATTCCTGTCTCCTCCTCTCTCCTTCTCACTCTCCATTGCACATTTCCTCCTTTCCTCCTCCACCTTTTCTTTCTCCTATTTTCTCGCTCTCCTCTCTCTCTTCTTCTCCTTCCTCTCCTCTTCCTCTCCTTCTTCTTATCCTTCTCTCTCTCTCTCTCTTCCTTTTCTTCCGCTCTCTCTGCTCCTCTGTCTCCTCCTTGTCCGTTCCCCCTGCTTCCTCCGCTTCTCACCTCTCGTTCTACCCACTTTCCTCCTCCCCTTTCGTTGTTCGTCTTCCTCTCCATCCCCCTTCACCTCCTCTTTCTCTCCTCTACCTCTCACCACCCTCCTCTCTCCTCCTCCACTCCTCTCTCTCTCCCGGTCATTGTCTCCGCTTCTTCTTCCTCCCTCTCTCCCTTTCTCCTGTTTCCGCTTCTCTCCTCTCTCCTTTACTCGTCTTTCCAGTCCTGTCGCCTCCTCTCTCCTAACCTCTCTCTCCTTCCCGCTCTCCCTTCCTCCTTTCTTACCTCCTCTCTCCGTCTCTTTCACCTCTCCCTCGCTCTTCTCCTCTCCTACTTTCTCCCTTCTGTCTTCTTCTCCTCCACCTTTCCTTCGCTATCCGCCTCCGTATCCTTTTTCGCCTCTGTCGCTGCCTTTTCTTGGTCTTACCGCTCGCTTTGCCACCTGCACTGCCTGCCCCTCTCGTGCGCCTTCCGTACTCCCGAGCCCCTTTCCCTTCCACCTCCTCTTCTGCTGAATCGACTGCTCGAACTCGAACACACTTCTCTTCTCCCGTCTGAGATCTTCTGTTTCCCTTCCTCCTCACACTTTCCTCTCCCTCCCTACCTCATCCTGCCGAATCGATCTCTCGAACTCTCCAGCCAATCTCCTTTCGCTCTCCACAGTCGATCTCTCGTACCCGCTCTCGATCTCTCGCTTCTCTCCACAAATCCTCTTCTCTCTCCATGTCTGTTCTCCCTCCTCTGCTCCCCTCTCTCCTCCTTCCTCCTTGTTCCAAGATCGCCGACTCATGCCGTTTCACCTTTTCCATGTCGATTTCTCTTCCGCCTTCCGCTAATTCTTCTCGCCTCCATGTCCTCTGGTTCCTCTCCCGTTCCTCTCACTCTCACTTCCTCCTCCTTCCTCACACTCCACCTTAAACCTCACTTCCGACACTTTTCTCACTACTTTCTTTCACCAGCCTCTTTTCTCCTCGCCATATTTACCCCCCTCTCGCCAATTGTATATAAATTATAAATTTTTTTTGTTTTTTGTTCCAGAACTCATACATGCCGAGAAATCCGTCCTCCCATGGCGATGTTTTAAAAAAAGCTGTCTTCGACTACGGGCTCTGTCGCCGCCATTTTGTATGAAAATGACAATAAAAAAATTGTTTTTCGTACTTCAATATGTGTTAAATAAACCCTCTGAAAAGAAATTCTATTCCGTTTGTCATACTCCCAAAATAAATTGTCAAATTTAGGTCTTTTTTTCAGCCTCTAGAGTGGTTTTACCCCTAAGTATAATATTTTGGAAATCTCAATTTCGAAACTGCCGTCTGAAGGGGCCTGATCCCATCCTGTCTGTTATTTCTCCCCTTTTTATTATATCAACGGCTATCGACCAGCAACAATCAGGGCACTTTACGTTTCGAGTTTCGAAAAGTGAAACTCTGGCAATCAATTTTTTGTGGGGAGGGGACTCGTGCGTTAGCTAGTCGATATCCGCTGATTTCTAAAATTGTAGTTTCCAAGGGAAGAAAAACATGTTTCTTATGGTTTTTTGAAAGAGAGAAATCGTGGAGTCCACAGGACGTAACAGTACTTACGGCCGCTAATTTTCCTTCTTCGATATTGACTGGCTCTTTTTGCTGTGTCGATTGCCGGTTGGGATGTTTCTGCTTCTGGTGTGGTTGGTAAGACCTCCGCCCGCTCGACAACGAGGTGCGAGTCCACTTGAACGACTGACGATGGAGCGGGCGTTTCGAATTTTTTGACTGGCTCGTTTGGTTTTGCTTCGTGCTAGATTTTAGACTTTTGCTTGAATTTTCAAGAGTTTTTGCCGCTTTCACTTTTTCTTCCAGTTTCTCTCCAAAGAGCCACTCATCGACAGAAGTTGCATTAAGCGCCTCCTTCATTGATGGGTTAACATTTTTCAATATGAGGCTCCGACGAATGCTGGACTCCACATGTTGAAGATCTGCCATGATTTGCAGAACTCCCCACAAGGACTCTGTTACTTCCTTGATTGGCAATTTTTCTTCACCTTTAAGACCTGTAATTTTCACCAGTACGTCCAACAGACCAGCGAGGCCAGTCGTTGTCCTTAACTGCTTTTCCACGATCCGGCTGTCTCTTTTTGTTATCGTGTCATGGAGGCAAGCTTTTAGTTCTGGATTCAATTTAGGGGGATCCATCTTTAAACAATTTTCGGGTGATAAAAATTTTTTAACTAATTCTTTCCTTTTTTCTATCGGGAGGCCTTTTTTAATTACTTCTATTCCGGCTACGAATTTTGTATGTATGGCCGGTGCCAGCTTCCTGTCCGGATGAACCCTTTCCCCTATAGCCTGGAGAATATCCGGGTCAAGATCTGGTTCTTTTTCGTTTTGTGTACCTGTCAACGAGGACTTAATTACGGATTGATTTCGTTCCTGAGCCGGCATAGCCCCCTGATCGTCTTGGGCCGTTTGGCCCATCAGATTTGTCTGCGTAATTTGACTCGATTGGCCCTGTTTGTTGGTGTCGCCAGTTGGTGACGTCTCCATTGGATCGACGTCTCTCGACGACTGCAGCTCTCTGTGACTTGAGGATGCAGAGGATTCGACCGTTGAGACTGAGTTATCCCTTGATTTATGATCACGTTGCGATCTACTGTGGTCGTCCTTACGAGCTTGACTGGGGCTTTTACTACGCTCTTGGCTTAAATATCGTTCACGACTGAAGCTGCGGTCTGAATGTCGTCTCCGCCGGTCGTGAGGGTAACTTTGTCTGTCACGGTAGTCATAACCTTATAAGATAGCGCTACGTCATCCCTCCTCTCGATAAGCGAGAAGGAAGGGAAAGTGACGAACGCGCAGGCTTGGTGATCGAATGGCCGGGATCGAACGATCGAGCGAATGCTCGGCCTCTTTCGTTTCGGGGCCCTCGCCAGAGGCACACGCACTTTCTATCGTTGATCCAGCGGAGATCCAGTACAGGAGAGAAATCGAGTAAAGGGCTATCTTAGAGCTGGTTCATTACGAAGGGAAGACCGTGAAGGAAAGGACGGCTATCGGATCTTTACCATAGTCAGCGAGGCACTGGGCCCTGAAGCAGGAGAAAGAGCCAACGTGGGAAATACCCCGCCAAGATGAGTAACTAAAATCATCGCCGAATATTCGCATTCAAAGATGCAACGAATATATCATTCTATGGGGAATCTACGATAGTCGGTTGCGATCTTAATATATAACAAATCTTCGTTCGCTCACCGCTGCCCGCAGTGACTCGTCGCCAACGGTAATATCCGTCCTTGCTCGGATCGGTACGCGAGGTCGCGCTTTGTTTGTATTCACTGACTTCACGCCGGACCCTCTCCGGGCCTTCGTAAACCAGCGATCGGTATTCGTAACCTATTTATATTATATCTGACCGAGCGGCCCGTTGCGCCGAACACTTAACTTTATTGTAAAACAATCGAAGCGATATAATTATAAAATAAACTTTATGTTCGATTAATACTGGATGCTTCAGTCCCGCTGGCCATTCGTTCGGTCGTCTCTCCCACCTCTTTCCGATAATGAAAATCTGATTGTAAATCCTATTTCGACCAGGAATCTTACAACCTCCACCTCCACCTCTGTCGCTGCATCTACTAGCGCGTTTGCCACGATCGTGTCTATCGTTCTCACCTTGAGAATCCGTGTGCGATCGTCGTCTCCGTTTGGCTTCTCTTGAATTACCTGTTGTGTCAGACATCAGAAACCAAGTCATGACGATGTTTACGCGTTTAGGTCGTATAATATCCTGGCATGCAAGACTCTACACAATTGGACTGTGAGAGGCACTTTAGCTCTATGTCAGTTGGACCGACTTGATAGGATTATGCACGTCGATCGTTGCCAACATACGGTTGGACCGTACTTAAGGTTTTGTTTACCAACGTCGGTTGGACCGACATGGCAAAGTTATGTGCACTGCCACCAACGCTGGTTGGACCAGCATGGCGAGGTTATGTACGGCGCTAGCATTGTCAATTGTCGGTTGGACCGGCCTGACCGCTAGTTTGCACATGACAACGTTCGTTCGGCGTAGCAACTTACCACCGCCGTTCTAATCGAACCGGCGTGCTTATTTCTGACTTACCACAGCGATCTGATCGATCCTTCTTTTGCCGCTCAATAGCTTTTCTTAACCGTTTAATTTCTCTTGTAAACTCATTCTCCTTATCTCCATCCTTCGCTGTGTATTTCTTTCTTTTGCTCGACATTATCTTACACTTTCTGCTGATACTTATTTCTCTGATGTGACGGGTTCGGCACAAAGAAGAAGAATGAGAAACGCCAAGCGGAAGACAAAAATTCTACACTTACAAACTGTGGCAACATCGGTGGAAAGTAGAGGCTACTACAACTTGATCTCGAGGAAGAGGCGCGAAATACAATTTCGATAAAGGAAAGAACATTCATGTCTTATAATTTCGATAAAGGAAAGAACATTCATGTATTTTAACTTTTCTGTAAAGCACAGAATATTCGTGTGTGTTTATTATTCTGTAAAGCAGACAATATTCATGTGTTATAATTTCTCTAAAGGAAACAACATTCATATATTATAATTTCTATAAAGGAAAGAACATTCATGTATTTTAACTTTAATGTTAAGCACAGAATAATCGTGTGTGTTTACTATTCTGTAAAGCAGAGAATATTCATGTGTTATAATTTCTATTAAGGAGCAAACATTCATGTATTTTTACTTTTCTGTTAAACAGAGAATATTCCTATGACATTGTTGAGTCAGCAAGCAGACAGCTCAGACAAATATGAGAAAATCTACTACGAGGCGATGTCGATAGCAAGAGGAAAACTCCAACCAGCACCTACCGGGAATCCTAATCAATCGGGAAGCTCTCAGTCGAGCCTACAAAGGGCGAACGTTGATCACGTCGACGCTTCATTAAAAATCAAACTACCGCCATTGACGATCAAACCGTTTGGAGGAGATTTCGGAGAATGGCTTATGTTCAAGGACTCTTTTACCAAGGCAGTGCACGATAGGAATATACCAGACATTCAAAAGTTTCAGTTGCTACAGATTGTTGAGGGACGGAGCATTGAAAATCATAGCAATCCTCGAAGTCTCAGACGCAAATTATACAATTGCAGGGGATTTTTTAAGAAAAGATATGAGAATAAAAGGCTCATAATCAACACTCATTTAAAGGGATTGTTTGATATGCAGGTTGCCAAGGGAGGTCATGCTAGCTTAAGAAATATCATCGATGACACTAAATCCCATCTCAGATCACTCAAGTCACTCGACGAAACCACGGAGCATTGGGATACCATCGTTGTGTACATCATCTCTGAGAAATGAGATAAAGCGACTAGAGAAGAATGGGAAAAGGAAGTGGGTCACCAATCCACAGATACAATGGCTACCTTGAACGATTTGACCGATTTCCTGGAGAAAAGATGCACAATGTTAGAGATGACGGACCGAGGAAAAGGCAAAACCGAGTCCGGAGCTGCAAATTCGAAGAAGGCAGAGAAAAAACTCGTTATGACAGCGACCACAACCTCGTGTGGATTGTGCAAGAGGTCACATCTACTCTTCAAATGCGATAAATTTCTAAAATTGTCTCCGAACGAGCGGTACCAGCAAGCCAGACAATTAAAGCTGTGTACAAACTGCCTCAAAGAGGGTCACATCGGTCGAGAATGCAGGTCTTCGGCATGCAGGAAATGCAGCAAGAAGCATAATACGCTCTTGCATAAAGACTCGGAGGGCAGTACGGATAAGGAAAAAGAAGAAACAAGCAATCAGCAAAACAGTGTAGCCACTCATCATAGTCAAGTGTCAGAAGAAAGGGATAATGAACAGGCGATGTCCAGTGGAACCATGGAAGAAGAGACGAGCCAAGCGGCCAATCATTGTGCTCCAAGAAGGTACACCAGAGTCGTTCTCTCTACCGCTCAAGTGTACGTGAGCGACGTCAATGGTGCAATGCATCGCTGCAGAGCTTTATTGGATCCTGGGTCGCAATCAAATTTAATCACGGAAGACCTGGTTAAAAGGTTGCAAATTGCGAGCACAGGAGTCAAGTATCCAGTCGTTGGGGTCAATCAAGCAAGGGTCCTCGTAAACAAATCTGTCAACATTCAATTGACGTCGACAACGTCCAACTACAAAGCAAAGCAAGAATGTTTAGTCCTGCCAGTGATAACGGATCGAATACCTCAGGTCAAGCTTCCCCAAGTGAAATTAAGGATCCCACATCATCTCAGCCTTGCGGATCCGGAATTTGACAAGCCGGGAGACATAGACGTTTTGATTGGAGCGGGACTTTTTTGGAAAGTGTTAATTAATTCCAGGAGAAATCATTTCAAGCAAGGATGGCCCCACATTGCAGAATACCCATTTTAGTTGGATCGCAGGTGGAGAATGCGTCACTAATATACGTCCAAGAATAACGTCAGCTAGTAATGTGATTACCATGGCCGGACTCGAGGGACAATTGGAAAAATTCTGGAAGATAGAAGAGCTGGAGGTCGTTCGCTCAAAAACCAAGGAAGAAGAAATGTGTGAGGAACACTTTAAAAATACGTACATCCGAGACCAGGAAGGAAGATTTATAGTGAAGCTGCCGCAGAGATCCAATGTCATTTTAGGAGATTCCTTTGAGGGCGCGAAAAGAAGACTCATCGGGGTAGAGAAGCAATTTCAGAAACAGCCAGAGTTACAAGAAGCATACACTAGTGTCATGTCAGAATACGAGGAATCAGGAGATATGTACCTTACTGAAAATTTCCAAGAAGAGCTGGTTGATCCGTTTTACTTACCACATCAACCAGTGATCAGGAAGGAGAGCATGACAACCAAATTGAGGGTCGTATTAGACGCATCTTTCAGTTCATCGTTGGGAACGTCATTAAATGACAAATTAATGACGGGTCCTAATCTGCAAAGCGACATTTTAGAGATGCTTATGCGTTTTCGTACTCATGAATTCGTTTTGACTGCAGACATAACTCGGATGTTCAGGCAAATCCACGTGGCGAAGGAGGATAGGCATCTACAACAAGTTCTCTGGAGGAAGGACAGGTCTCAACCGATTAAGGCATACACATTAAAGACAGTCACGTTCGGAACTGCATGCGCTCCATTTTCAGCTATGCGGTGCCTACGTGAACTTGCAAATCTGAATAGAGAAGTTTACCCAGAGGCTGCAGAAGTTATAGAAAAGGATTTTTACATGGATGATTTGCTGACGGGTACCAAGACCAAAGAAGAAGCTATGAAGTTACAAGGGGACTTGTCGGACATACTAATGAGTGCTCAATTCCCTTTTCGGAAATGGCGTACGAATGACCCGGAGATTCTGAGTCGCATCAGCGATTTAGGTAAAACAGACGAGCTGTTGGTGCTTGACATACAAGGAAGTACTAAAACGCTTGGACTTTTGTGGAATAGCAACGAAGATGTCCTACAATACAACGTGAGACTGCCAAAGGAGGAAAAGGTCACTTGTAAAGAAGTATCTTGTCCGCTATTGCTCATATTTATGATCCCCTTGGCATAATCGGGCCTCTGGTAATGATCGCTAAACAACATTTACAGGAGCTTTGGAAGCTCAACCAAGTTATAGAAAAGGATTTTTACATGGATGATTTGCTGACGGGTACCAAGACCAAAGAAGAAGCTATGAAGTTACAAGGGGACTTGTCGGACATACTAATGAGTGCTCAATTCCCTTTTCGGAAATGGTGGGTGGGACGAAGAAGTACCGGAGACACTGAAGCTAGAATGGAGAACGTTTCGCCACGCTGTGGAGCAAGTCAAGGCCTGGAAGATTCGACGAAATGTAAACCCTCGAAACCCGACGCTGAAGGTTACGATACACGGGTTTTGCGATGCGTCCGAGAAAGGGTACGGCGCATGTGTTTACATAATCAGCCAAGGATCAGGAAACGCGATACAGTCGAGATTTTTAAGGTGCAATTTCATACGTCGCTAGTCGCTAGCGATGGACGTGTCACGTGGTACGTTAAATTATTTTAACTTCGTCTTTTCGTCGCTAGCGACAAGAGGATACATATATAACATAAAATTTTAAAGAGTTTCTCGCAATGGCAACTAATCAGGTAGGTAATAAATAAATTTAATAAATAGCAAAGTTTAATTATTATAATTTGGAGAAATAATGTAAAATACAATCGTTTGGATAATCTCTTCTGTGTTTAACCTCACTTTTTGTTACTTGTCAATTTTTATTGATTAAATTGTTTTGAATGAAAATGTAATTTTTAATGCTTTTTAGACTACAGTAGTGCCAAAAATTGTATTGTGCGGCTTATGCAAAAGCGAATGCAATTTTAATAAAATTGCTTCTCATTCATGTATGGCTGGATATACAAATTTCTTATGTGAAAAAGAGTCACCGTATGTGTTTCCTGTCAAAGGTAAAATAATAAAATAGTTATTATGGCCGGTTTTGACAATTTTTGAAAAAAATTATTTAAAATAATGTTTTCAGATGACGGATTAACAATAGTCAAAGATGTCCAAAATAAAATCAACTCCGCGCCTAGTTGCAGTAAAACTTTGCTGGTGAATACGAGTAAGTAAATATTCAAGAAATGTCATCATTGGCCTGTTGCTCACAGGACGCGTTGACGCGTCACGCGGCGTGACAAGATAACCTATGAGACTTTTGCTTTTCCGGAAAGGCAGGAGTCTCATTGACTATCTTTTCACGCGTAACGCGTCAACGCGTCCTGTGAGCAACAGGCCATTCTCTCAATAATAATTTTGATAACAGACAGCAAAGTTACAGCGGCGCAAAGTAGCAAACGGCCCGTAAAAAATAATGAAAAAGGAAAAATTTCATGGAATACGGATCTTCAGGAATTGCTCATTAATGAAGTTTACATTCGCGAACCATTGTGGAATTTATCCCTACCACTGGAGCAGCGTGCGCCAGCTGCAATTAAAAAATATTGGCAAGAAGTAGCTGATAGTTTCAGCGCGGAGGGCTTCACAGCTGACGAGGCAAAGAACAAATTCAAAAATTTAGTCGACACTTTTCGTCGCATAGCCCAAGCCGAAGTTTTACCGAGCGGTTCAGGAAGGACAAATAAAGCTAGCCAATGGGTTCATTATCACTCCATGCAGTTCATGCGAGAGTCATGCTTAGCTAAACAGTGCGTTATTTTCATACAGTACAAATGAAACATTATCACAGCAATAATAAACTCTTTGTTTCTTACAGTACATCAACAAATGCGCGCTTATCAAAAACGAATTCGGCAAATAAGGATGGAGAAATTGACGAAAACGATGTGCCTGTCCCACTCATAAGAAAAAGAGTCAAGTCAGAGAACAGCGATGTCCTAAACAGAATCGCAGATGCCTTATGCGACAATCCATCTAATGAACTTGTTTTGCCGCCTCCGCCACCGATGCCTGATGAAATTGACTCATTTACAGCCACTCTCGGGTACCAATTAAGGGAATTACCTGCTCGACATCGTCGTAATGTCATGAGAGATTTATTAAATCTTGTTGTTGATGCAATCAATAATTCTGACTATTAATAAGCGTTATTTTAAGTACAAAAATTTGCAATAAAGATATTTTATTAATGTAAAGTTGAATGACAGAAAATAATTAAAAAATAATAATGTTTAATTGTAAAATGACTAAAAAAGGACTGGAAAATGAAAGCTATGTGCAATAAACTTTTGTTATTATCATCGACGTCGATAATTATTATTTCAGAACTACATTAAAGTAACATTGAGGAGTTGTACAATTGGTACAAATCGAGAAGAACGATCTAGAGTATTTTTTACATTGCTTGAGTATATATTTTCCGGAATCGTGAATTTTATGATTTTTCTTTCATTTTTTTCTTGACATGGAATTAATTCACGACCCATTTGCTTTCTAAACTTTGTGAATCAGCATCACATGATGTTCTGTCTGAAAACCCCAAGTGAGTTCCCATCATTTTGAAAATTCATTTATTATTATAAAACTTTTTCAATTAAAACATTTTATTCCGATAGATAATAATAATACATAATAATTGTGTATGTAAATATTAAAATATATAATTAAATTATATGAATATATAAGAAGTACATCGAATATGTGAAATATAGTTTTATATGCAATTTTTTTAATACCATTTATTTTACAAACAATTAAACTGCCAGGGAATTGCTCCTTCGCCATAAAAATAGTTGCAAAATTCATCTCGAATAGCCTGCGCTTGACGAGTGCTATTATTTGAACCAAATTTACCTATGTCGTGCAATGCACTACCTTCTATAAGATTCCTCCACGAACCAGGAATCTCGCCATCTGAGGTATACTGATCTACCATAGAGGGAGGAACATACTGATTTTCATCGATGTCTGCAATACGAAGCCAATTATGGAGACACACAATGGCTTGAACTATTTTTATTGTTTTTTTGACATTGCAAATTATAGGTCGTTTTAATATTCTCCATCTGCTGACTAGAATCCCAAAAGTGTTCTCTATTGTTCTCCTAGCACGACTCAATCGATAGTTGAATATTCTACGTTCGGGGTTCAAATCTTTTCCAGGGTATGGGCGCAGTAAATATTCTGCCAACTGGAATGCTTCATCTCCTACGAGAATGTAGGGCAAAGACTTTCCGCCGGGTGAAATTGGCTCTGACTCGGGTAAATTCATATTTTTCTTTTCAAATAAATGTCCCATCACAGAATCCCTGAAAATTCCCCCATCACTACGTCGGCCGTAAGCTCCAATATCAACGAACGTAAAAATGTAATTAGCGTTGCAGATTCCAAGCAATACTATGCTGTTCCAGTGTTTGTAATTAAAATGCAGCGAACCGGCATTATTAGGGCACTAAAAACATAAAAGAATTTAGTAAAATAACCAACTTTACAAACTCAATGTTAGAAAACAGTTATTTTTCCGATACATTTGGATAAAAAAATTTTCAACCTGTATCATAACATGTTTTCCATCGATCGCTCCAATACAATGTGCAAAATTCCAAGTATTTTCAAAATCGTGAGCGATTCTATGCCATTCATCAGTTTCTATAGACTCTTTGAGCACAATCTCTCGCAGGCAATTCCAAATTGCTTCACACGTTTCATCGATTATATTAGTGACAGTTGTCAAACCAATCAAATATTGATACGACATTGAAGTCATTGAATCCCCTGATGCCAAGAATCTGAAAGAAAAAATTGATATTAACATGTATATAATTATGCAGAATACTGATTTTGTTATAAAACTTGAGTGCAGAAAACTAATTTTGTTACCAAAATTTATTGTACATTTTTACATACCTCAGAGTTAATGACAAACGTTCTTCCGCTGAAATCGGTTCACGAATAACAGTTTGTTTTGTAATAATAGGACCGACCATTTCCAGTAGTTGCTCAAATTGTGTTGCAGTCATCCTGAAATAATTTCTGAATCGAGCTTCATTTAATGAAATGACTGGATATAAGGCATGATAAAATCCATGAGTATGACGTTCATGAAATAATGGGTCGATCCAAAAACGTTTAGGCTGATACGTTCTTTCTTTTTTCAATATTTCGTGTAGTGCAACAGCAGCAAGCACTTTCTTGCGTTTATTTTCTCTTTTCTTTCTATTCATTATCAAGGCTGTTTTGTATTGATGAACCCAAGTTTGATATTTGTAAGCTAGCATTACAGATTGTTTTTCTTGCACCTGTATAATTTTAAAGAAAATGAAATTAATAACTTCTTTAATTTTTACTTCTCAAAAACTAAATACTTTCACAAAATTCAAAATTTTCCAAAAATCGAATATAATAATTATCAATAACAGATTAAACTAAATTTTGAAATTCACCTTTCACTAAACACCTTTCAAGATATAAATATTTCACAACTTTGAGGTTACAAAATATCGCTTGAACGCTTTTCATAGATCAACAGAGTTACCAGCGACAAAAGTAATGACGGCCAATCATGTACCGAGAAATCCAGCGACGAGCGACGCGTGAAAAGGCACCTTTATGCTCCAAATAAAAAATGGCGCCATTGAAGACAATGACGACGCCTCGATTCGAGCTTTGCGCGGCAGTTTTGTTGGCGCAACTCGTATCAACCATCGAACGGGCGCTTGGGAACAAGATCGAGGAAATACATTTGTGGAGTGTATCGACGATTACTCTCTGCTGGATCGGTTCGGAATCCAGTACACTGCAAACCTTTGTAGCTAATAGAGTCGCAGAGGTACAACGTTTAACCAGTCATGCCACTTGGAGGCATGTGCCTTCAAAACAGAATCCAGCCGACGCGACGTCTTATCTAGAGGAGCAACACCCGATGTGCTGGAGGGAAATGACCTTTGGTGGTACGGACCCACGTGGTTGTGTTTTACAGAGGATTGGCCAGCACAGGATTTTCCCGTCTCAATTGACTTACCAGAAAGGAGATCAGCGGCAAGAGCTTGCCTTTTGGTCACTGCTGACTCCAACAACAAAACGGAGGTAAGCAGCCTACCGGAGTCGAAAGTCGAAACCAAGGAAACCAGGGAAACAGGATCCAGGAAGTTTATATCAACTAAGGAAGAATTGTTGGAAAAGTTTTCATCCTTCGCAAAGCTGCAAAGAGTCGTTGCTTATATTTATCGAGTGTTGAACAAAGTCAAGAAACGAGTAAAGGTCGTCGGAGCATTTAACGTAGAGGAATTGGACAGAGCACGCAAAAAGATTCTTCGTTGGACACAGGAGAGAGCTTTTCCGACAGAAATGACGTGTCTTACGTCAGGGAAACAATTAGAGCACAATTCAAGTCTTTTGTGTTTCAGACCTTATTTAGATCCTGCAGGCATTATTCGAGTTGGCGGACGCTTACAAAATGCAGAAATCTCTGAAGCTCAAAAGCACCCTATAATTTTGCCTGCTAGAAATCATATAACGACTATAATTCTCAGGGACAAACACATTCAGTTGTTGCACTGTGGACCTCAACAGTTTTTGAGTTGCATTCGAGAAGAGTATTGGCCTTTGTCGGGTGCACGGGAAGTTCGGAAGATCACTCGTAACTGCATCCCATGCTTCAGATATCGCCCGAAGGAGATGGATTATATCATGGGAAATCTTCCGGAAGATCGCGTGAAGGCTCTTCCGTACGCTTTCGCGATCACCGAAATCGACTACGCTGGACCGTTGCAGGTACGTGAAAGTAGAAGAAGAGGAAGAGTGCACATCTCTAAAGGGTACATTGCTGTTTTTACGTGCTTTGCAACGAAAGCCACGCATTTAGAAGTGGTAACAGATTTGACAACGAAAACGTTCATGGCAGCACTTCGACGATTTGTAGCACGCCGAGGTCTTTGTCGAATCATTTATTCAGACAACGCTACAAATTTTGCCGGAGCGGCTAGGGAGCTTGAAGACGTGTATCAGCTCTTAGAGCAACAAAAGGGCACACTAGAGGGCTCAACTCGCGGCCCAGAAGATTGATTGGAAGTTTATTCCTCCGAGAACAGCTTCTTTTGGCGGATTATGGGAAAGAGCAGTCCAGTCTGTAAAAAAGCACTTGTACACTGTGACGAGAGGTCTATCTTACACTTTTGAGGAATATTGTACATTATTAGCTGAAATTAAATCTGTCATCAATTCGCGGCCTCTAATGACGCTTCCCTCAGATCCGAACGAACCTTCAGTTCTAACCCCTTCTCATTTTCTTATCGGAGCCCCCCCTGCAGAACCGGTTGCAAAGATTTTACTAGACGTTCCAGACAATAACCTTTCACGATACGAGCATATCCAGAAATTGAAGCAACATTTTTGGAATAGGTGGCAGAACAAATATTTGCAGCATTTGCAAACGCGTACTAAATGGATGAAAGAAGGGAAGCTTCTAGAGCCAGGTAGTTTTGTACGGTAGTTTTGTTAAAGGAGGACAACTAGCCTCCTCTGCGTTGGGCATTGGGTAAGGTAGTTGCGATTTATCCAGGGGCAGATGAAGTAGTTAGAGTTGCGAACGTGAAAACTGCGCAAGGTACTTATAAAAGAGGTATCAGACGATTTTGCGCTTTGCCTTTTGATTGAGTTATTGTATTAGGCTTAGTTAAGTTAGTACGGCGTTCTAGAAAGATGTACGGAATACTCATTTGTTTTTTTTTAGTTAAAGGTATTTGCATTATATACAGTCCACTTTATTTTCATGTAATTATTAAAATTGAAATTGTATTTCAACGGGGGCGGAGTGTCGAATGTTCGATGTATCGATGTATCGATGTATCGGCGTTGCGTGAGGAGGAGAGCATGTAATGGCGACACAACAGAAAGAAAGCTACGTAGCAACGTATCAGTAAGAACGTTGCCTTTCAATAAAAAAGTTCAAAGTTTCATTCCGAGAAGAAACGTGTCCTTTCACTATCCTGAACACTACAATACAAAATATTAAGAAGTTCCAATGCAACTATTCGCATTGACACTTTGGCAGATAACTGTTGTGGCTTAATGAATGGGAGTATTATAGAAATAAAAAATATTGCTTACTCTGAAGAACTTGGTACGGATATATGCGTTGGCAATGAATTTCGTCATACTGAGGATTTATATAATATTCCTTATCCTTCGTCTGCTATTGGAGTATTTGTCGTCGATAATTTATCAGAATTAAAAATATGGTCAATAAGGAGCATTAAAACGAAGTATGTAAAGTTACACTGAGCAATAAATGGTAATTATTTAGATTAACACACCCACCTCCAATAACCTTGGGCTTGACATATGTTGTCAAGGTTACCCTCCTGAGTAACGCTCAGAAGGATTTAGCCGGCGCTCGTTGTTTATTAAAAAGTTATAAAGAAAAGAAGTTTCGCAAATGCTATGTAGTTCCGATATCATGT
>NW_011966927.1:0-3938 GCF_000949405.1 Vollenhovia emeryi | reverse complement strand
AAAAAAGGGGTTCCATTTAAAAATTTCAAGGTCATCTTTACGTGACCTTGAGGTAGCTGTTTAAGGTCATATTTATATTACTATGTAATGCATTACTTGAAACCGTACAACTTTCATGTTTAACATTTTTTTCCATCTTACATATTTAAAAAGTTATTTAGAGTAAACTTATATGGATACATACATACATACATACATACATACATACATACATACATACATACACACATACATACATACATAACGACATTTTTTCTAAATGTGATTTTTGAACGTTTTAGAACATTCTAAACATATTTTCAAAGAAAACTGGAAAAAAATTTTTTTCACGAAAACAAAGCTTCCTCTATGAGGAAGCAAAATGGAAATACCTCGATGTAAAAAAAATTGGATCATATTTTTACCGATATGCTGTCAAAACAACTTACAATGTAACAATAAAAATGTAATTTGTTATGTATTTTTTGGAATAAATATGGTTTTTTTTACTAGCAACACGAGGTGAGGAGGATATTCTTTATGAGAGCACATTTTGATAAAATCGACACAACTAATATAAAGACAAAGTTAACACCACTAAAGACGTTACTAAATCATGTAAGTGTTATAAGATCATTTATGTTAATTTAGGTTTATCCAGCAATTAATATTTCTTTATATTACTACATTTTGTTTTATAGCAAACTGTCAATTCCAACAGTATATATAATAGCAGGAAAATTGACAGATATAGGATTCAAGATATCTTTAGGTATAGGAAGAATAATGCAATTGAATTTGGTGGTACATCATCTCCTTCAGAACACCTTTCTTGGAGCAGTTCATGACGAAGATACAAATAATACAAATAATTTAATAGAAATCCTTCCAATCAATGATGTAGCAACTTTGGACAAATTAAAGAAATCTCTAACTGATGGGGCCATTAATCGCAACAATCTGGTGAACATATAGTGAACAGAATTAATTATATGTATATGTAATGTGTATAAGAATTATACACTATATGTATTTTTATAATCTATGTATTTTTATTACATATAATATATATATTTTCAGAATCTAAATTTTTCTTATCTATGTGGAATGTGTATATACAGAAATTCCATTAATTCCCTATTTTGTTTTGCATGTGAAATTCAAACCTAGATTCTAGAATATATCTTCCAGATATCCTCTAACTATCCTATACGAATAATCTTCCTCGTGCTGTACTGAATATATCCCGTGCACTTTCTAAGAAATGTCCATATAAAGATATACAGGGTGAGGGAAAAGTACCGGACCGGTCAAATATTTCGAAAAATATGGGAGATACGGAAAAATGTTTCAGACGAAAGTTGTACGGTTTTAAAAGGGCTATATAATGGTAAAATTAATGTTCCAAAAAAATTAATTTTTTATGATTATATGGAGGTCGCCGCCATTTTTTTAAATGGAACTCCCTATTGATTATTATACTATTTTATTCTACTAATTAATATGAACAACTTTTGTCTGAAACATTTTTTGATTTGCCTAATACTTTTTGAGATATTCAAGAGAAAATTTATAACTTTTTCAATGTTTAGCTTATTATTGAGAGAGGACTTTGAACGAGCGACGTGCTCCCGCCCTCAGAGAGGGCAGTACCGGTATAGTGGTGCTAAAGTCACTAGATATATAAGTGACTTTAAGTGGTGCGGCTGGAAGCGCACCACACGGTCGTGCGAGGTTCTAGACCACACTTGAGCCTGTGCTATCGTGGTAGCGATACCCGCGAGTACTGTGTATCATATATAGTGTGTGTACAGTGTACGAGATATATATATATAGAGTTTACAAAGAAACTCGTGTCATCATTTATACTGCCCATCTTACTGCGTACGGAAGCCGTCCACGGGAATTACTTCCAATAGGTTACGGGCCCAGGGCACGCTTCCACCGCGTAAATCCGGTCGGGCCTTGTGCACGAAGGAGAGGTTTTGTGCGTGCGTGAGACGACGGTAAAGGGCATTAGAGAAGAAAACGAGCATCTAGAAGATTAGAGGGTAAGTAAATAATATCTCCCGTAGCTGACGAGCAAAACGAGAGAAGTCTCAGCCTGTAAGAACGACAGTTCGACAAGTGCTGTTAGAAGGAGATAAATAGAGATAGAAGTAATAGTCGTAACAAGAGAATTAGAGAATAAATGTATAGAGTATAATAGAAAAGTAGAGAGTGATGAAGAAGAAAGAGATTAGACACGATAGAAAGAGATAGAGAGATGCCGCTTGGTAACAGGCCGGCGACATGTGCGTGCAAGTCCGATCGTGTACGGCGACGGTCTTTTGTTTTGGCGCGCGGGACTTGTTGCTGGGCGCGCACGAACACATAATCGATTTCGACTGTCAATATAGCATCGATGCGATAGTACGATAAACACATAGTCGCATGTGAATGTGTATGTGGGTTGAAATCGTTATGTATCGGGTCGGTGATCGAGCATGACTAGCTGTGCGGTGTAGTTTGATTACTAGTATGGAAAGCCGCGTAAATCTGTACGGGCCCCGTGCGCGTGCGTGATCAACCCGAGCTCCCATAGATCCTTTCAGCAGTGCTGGGGTTCGCAACGGAGAGTGGTGTGCGCGTACGGATAGCCATGCAGACGCGCGTGGTTTTTCCCGCTTTGGGGGCATTGTGAATTGCAGTGCGTTCTATATGACCCCATAAGCCTCGAATTCTCTGTGTCTTATCGCTGAAAGAGAGTTAGTGATAGAAATGTTAATATTCAATTGACATTAAAATCCCGATCTAGATGGAAAACGAAACTGAGAACTTCGAATTAGAGGAAGAATTTCAAGATGCACTGGTGGATTACGACAGCGATGACAGTGCTGTGACGGTGGTGGAAAGAGAAAGAGTTAGAGAGGAAACAATGAGAAGTGATAGAGGTAAAGGTAAGAAGTTTTTTTTTAATAAAATCTTCTAAAAGAATAATATACATGCGTAAAATTTCGTATAGAAGAGTCAGAGAAAAAGAAGGAAAGAGAAGGAAGGGGCGCAGTTCCGAAGGAGAAGCCGAGGATTGTAGAGGATATAACGCTGACTAGAGCATGGATGGAAGATCGCCCTATACTGCCCATAGGGAGCAGGATATTATATGAGAAGCAGGAAAAACTGGTCAAGAAAATGGATGCAGTGTCCGGGAAGCTGGAGGTGGCGTTGAAAACGCTGGAAAAGGTCATGACCAAAGCCAATTCTATGATGGAGAATATGGTGGAGGTAACAATGGCGAATTTAGAGAAGGAACGACTAAAACTTAGACGTCTAGAGGTAAATAACAGAAATACATCAAGTTCCGCAGAAAATAGTATACAAACGGTTAAAACATTAGAAGTAGAGTCTAAAAAGAGAAAGTTAGATGAAATAAACGTCTGTTCAGCCGAAAAAGATAGAAGTTTAAAGACAATTAAAAATACGATAGAGGTGGAATTAAACAGCCAAAGGTTACACATTAGAAGAGAATATAAGCTGACGCAGAAATCCAACTTTGATCTTTGGATGGATTATTTGAAATCTGAATTGATGAATAACGACTTGTTAGATATAATAGATTCAAATATTAAAAGTCCAGAAAATTTGTCCGAATTGAAACTTGCTAAGAGAAAAAGTCTAGTTAGAGATATAATAATCAATCATTTAGATGAAAACTATCATAAAAGGATTTTACATGAAAAAGATCCAACAGAAATTCTAAAGAAACTAAGAGGATATAAAAAGAGTGAAATAAATGTTACACATGCATCGGTAAGATCTAGACTTTATCAAATTAGAATGAGAAAAGACGAAAAAGTGAATGATTTCTGCGAACGCTTTGACTCAATAATTAGAGAATACGAGTCATGTGAAGATGCTGTACCTCTTGCAGAACAAGAGATTAGATCTGCATTCTATCAGGCCGTGTCAACCAATGTACC
>NW_011966926.1:53161-57259 GCF_000949405.1 Vollenhovia emeryi | reverse complement strand
AGGGCAGGGTTATTTTTAACGAAGTGGAGCCCCCCCGTAGGGGGGGCGGAACATACTGTCTCCATGCATGTACTTCCATGACGTACGACAGATGGAGATGGGAGGAGAGATATAAGATTTAGTGTCCATCATTTTTATCGAAAACTGTCACTCGTATAGTAAAAATGAATAGGACATAAAATGCATATTTTAAAGAGATCTACAACTTTTGTTTAAAACATTTTTCAAAATTTTTAATATTTGTGTCTGAAAATTACATATAATTGGTTGACATTGTTTTTTTAATAACTTTTTAATAAACAACGAGCGCCGGCTAAATCCTTCTGAGGGTTACTCAGGAGGGTGACCTCTATAATATATGTCAAGCCCAAGGTTATTGGAGGTGGGTGTGCTAATCTAAATAATTACCCACACTTTTTCAATTTCGCAGAAAGCTCAGTTTCATATGTTTCTAATTTTTAAAACAAAAATATAATTCAAATATGAAGTAATAAAGGAGTAATTAAGAGCCAAGACAGAATATTAGTGTCTAAATAATTTAATTTAAATCTATTCTCTCTCTTGGCTCTTAATTACTCCTTGATTACTTCGTATTTGTATTTTTACATCAGAACCTTATGAATTTTGTTAATTGTTAAAATTACGCTGGAGGAATAAGCGTTTCTTCAATTTCATTAGGTATATGGGGGGGGGGGCAATAAGGGGAATTCATATTTGTTATAAGTCTGACAAATATGTCGGCGCGCATTTCTATTTCGAATTTAGTCACTATATGACTTTCGTGAAATAATGTTAAACTATTTATTGCGGTAAATATTACCACATGCCTCGGTGGTTGAACTGGTGAGACACTCGCCTAGTGAGAGGGAGGTCCAGGTTCAAACCCTGGCTAAGGTATTATTTTTCGCAATAGACTTAAAATTAAATTATTTAGACACTAACATCCTATCTTGGCTTCTAATTACTTCTTTATTACTTCGTATTTGTGTTTTCACATTAGAACCTTATAAATTTTAATAATTGTTAAAAATATAATTAAATTGAATTTTACATTTCAGCATTTAGCATTAAAGCTTATTAAATTTCCCTCAAAATGAGGTATTATATTTTTTAATTGTGGCTATAGATTTATGGCACTTACAAAAAATAAATTCGATATGTCATACACGGGGACTCTCCTCTATAATAATTGAAAATTGTAAAAATATACCGCATATATTGTGCTATATTTAATTTTGCAGGCAGGTCGAGAATAATATTAACAAGTTGCGATAAAAACTATATGGAATTCAACCCAAATTGTAATACATATGAAATTAAATATAACTATTTGTCTTGAAAATTAGTACCTACATAAAAGAAGTTTCAAACAATAGTTAGAAAACTGTGTTATTCATTCGTTAATTCACATTTTGCTATTTGTATTTTTATTGTCAATTTTGACCTCTTTTCTCTTAAATTATATTCTTTGATCGCGTGAAAAGATAAATTCGTGAAAGATTAGAGTAACAAAAAATTGAATGGTTAATTTCAAAAATCCTTTAATAGTGTGGTTTTGTTTTATAAAGCTAATTTTTTAAAATTGAAACTTTAAAATGTCAGTTTAAAATTTAATTGGTTTCGCAATTAGTTTTGTAAGAGATCGATAACCTCCTCGGCTCAACCATCAGCGAGATCAGAGGAGCGGGAGATACGCATGCCCGTTGGTCCGCGTGGCTGAATCGGGAGATCGCGCCGTCTCTCGCTCTGTAGGAGGTCGATGGTCTTTTCCTTTCCAAAATCAGCAAGAATTTTCGAGAAACGGAAGACGCGCATGCCCGTCGCGCCGCGTGGCTGGATCGAGACATCGCGCCGTCTCTCGCTCTCTTTCGTTCTGGAGCCGTCACGGAAGTATCTCATAAATTATTGGAGTACGATCCTCTATCCCAAAGACTGGATAAATCCACGAGGTGTCAGAATATAAGGGATCGTTTATATTTATACAGCCGTCCGGGATCGAGTAGGGCGACCGAAGGCGTAAAGAGATTGAAGATACGGAACGTCTCGGTGGCTCCGGAGCAAGTGAGAGAGCCTACGCGGGATAGAAGACAAAACGCTAAAGATGAGTAATTTGAAATTGCTCTAGCACTTATTGTTGCAGTAGAGTTTGCTCATATTCTTTTATTGATGTTAGATTCGTTGACTGGCGTAGCTTCCTAGGAATACTATGTATTTTCTGCCTAATTTTTCTAATATAGTTCCAGACTGTTATTCGATTTTTATACGTAATAAATGTATAGCTTCCTGCGTGTTAGCGAGCACCACATGTTATCAAGTGCGAGAAATAGTCATCAGAAACAACACAGTATAAGTTGTGACATCCGTGTTATATCATCTTCGAAGACATTAAAAACATATTAATAGGAATTCTCTTTTATTGATTCTTCTTACTCCTCGATCTCTCAACCATCAAGGGATAATTAAAGCCGGATAAAGACAAACAGGTAGAATAATACATAAAAATCAAATATTTTAAATAAAATTCCAATATTACCTTACAGTTTGTATCTCATTACGTTTTTAGCATTTAAGTTCAAAGATCGGAGTAGAACAATAAATTGATGTATACATAACCTCCAAATACACGCGTTAGTATGAAAAACTATTATATGTATTTATATTTTAAAAAACTCTGTTGTATTAAATTGTTTTAATATGTCCAATATATTATAAAATAAAAAATAATTACATAAATGGAGTTGATTTTCGAAAAAAGCGTTAAAATCAGAAAATTGCACCAAAAAGAGAAAATAAACGTGTTAAAATGTTGAACATTTTTAATACTTGAACCCATTAACATAGAAAATATTGAAATGCAATTTAAGAGTTAATAAAAAGACATAGAACATGAAAAGAATATACTACTCGTAATAATTTGGATATGGCGTTAGAAGCATATGACGATATTGTGCGAATCGTTATTGTGTTCTTTTAAAGATGGAAAGAAACACACACGTATGTAGAACTGTTTTTCAAAATCATATGAATATCCTCCTCCTAACGCCATATCCAAATTATTAGTGTATCTTAAAGGAGCTTATTAATTAATATAATTGAAAAGAATATGTTTAACTCCAAATTATATTTTCTAAGTTTATAACATTTTAACAATTACTTATTGTTAGTTAAACATGATATTCTAATTATGTACAGTATGAACAATAATATATCCCAATGAAACTTTTATCTCGTTCAATTTTATAAAAATTTTCTACCCCATAAATACTTTAACCTTTCAGAATTGCTTCCAAAACTAGGTTGTTCTAAAAGAAATTATTCCAGATTGAAGTATATTTGTTCGTTTTCTGATATATATTTACGATGATAATTTCCTATACTTTTACAGAGAAACACTTTTAAAATGTAACATTGCGTAATACTCGTATATATTCCAATCAATAGTTACTTTATATATAATGAAACAACAAGATTGAATATATGATAATTAAAAATGAAATGGAGAGCTTCACAATGGAATATTCAGGTAATAGGATATTTTAATATCATTATACTGTTATTCCCAATGATACGACTGGGCTTTTACATTATTGCCAATCCAATTATATCTATTATTACAGTTATATGTATGTACGAGTATATATTAAAAGTTCCAAAATTCGGGAATCAACATGTTATAGTAGAAAATTTAAGATAAACTAAATTTATTGTAACAGTAAAACAATTATTGCTTTAACTCGAGCATGCATGAGCGATAAAAACCAATAAATAAAATGGATCTCACACACTATGTCAACATTATTATGTTAAAAAAACAGACTGAACAGAAATTATTCCATTAAAAATATGCCAAAAAGAGAATGTTTGTTAAGCAGGTACAACCATTGTAGTACAATCTAATAAAATGTAAATATAAATTTAGTACGCTCTTGTTAATTTGTTCTCTTCAAAATTTTAATTGTTTTATTCGATCAAATAAAAATATTAAAAAACTAACGAGAA
This sequence comes from Vollenhovia emeryi, assembly GCF_000949405.1. Taxonomy (NCBI): domain Eukaryota; kingdom Metazoa; phylum Arthropoda; class Insecta; order Hymenoptera; family Formicidae; genus Vollenhovia; species Vollenhovia emeryi. The sequence goes on along the minus strand of NW_011966926.1, from coordinate 53,260 downwards.
TGCCACGTAGGTCCAAAGCAGGATACAGGTAGTTCAATAATTCATATCTTATTGTATTATACAGGGTGTCTGATGCAAAAGTAGCAACTTTGAAAATAG
>NW_011966926.1:30845-48413 GCF_000949405.1 Vollenhovia emeryi | reverse complement strand
CTCTCTCTCTCTCTCTCTCTCTCTCTCTCTCTCTCTCTCTCTCTCTCTCTCTCTCTCTCCCCCTCGCCCTCTCTCCCTCTCTCTCTCTCTAAAAAAGCTAAGCACACACACACAAAGATCCTATTTTATTACTTAAATATCTCAAATCCCTATCTAAAAAAGGCGTTGCGAGTTCATTGTTGTCGCTTTTCCGCGATGCCGATTGGCTCTCTCGAAACAAGATTTCGATCTTGTTGCGAGTCGATTCTCTTCGACTCGCGGTTTTGACAGTTTGCATTTAAGAGGGTTATTTTGACAGTTTATGTGTCGATCTCGTTGCGAATCGTTCACTTAGACTTGCGGTTTCGACAGTTTATATTTAAGAGGGTTATTTTGACAGTTTATGTTATGTGTATGAAGAAGGAGAAGAAAGGGAAGATAGAGAAAGGAGGAGGAAGAGACGATAAAATTAGCTTTTGCGATGACAATTAATAAGTCACAAACATTTGACAAAGTAGGAATAATCTTCGCAAAGATGTTTTTAATTATGGACAACTTTATGTTGCCTTTTCACGCGTTCGTACTTGGCAAGCATTAAAAGTTTATCTTGGTAATCAGCGAGATAATAAACAAGTTAAAAACTATGTATATAAATAAATATATACATAGTTGATTTTTTCTTTTAAATTAAAAATAAAATCAAATAAATAAAACCTATCTAGATAAGAAAGAATTATATTGAATAAGCTAGACTTTTTGATATGTTATAAAAAATGTGAGACAATGATAGGATGGCATCAAATGAAAAAGAATAGTTGAAGATAAAAGTGCATAGTAAACACAAAGTTAAATAAATAAAAATTATCAGGATAAGAGATAATAATTTTGAATAAGCCAAATTTTGAGATTTATTTAAAAGGAACGTGTTATAGAATGAATGAAAATGATAGTGATAGTGACTAAAAGTGAAATTTAGTAAAAATGATAAAAAACTAAAAAGAAAAGAATAATGTTAATTGGCGTGCGCAATATAATATTTTAATGTTCTAATATAATGTGGAAGAACAATGGCGCGCGCGAAGCGCGCGCTTGTGTTGTTCTAGTATCCCAAAATAAGACATGTAAAATTTTCATTTAACTTGGAAATTCTATCTTTGTAATTTTACAGATCAACAATTTTTATTTGTAAAAACACACGTAATCCTATTTATAAGTAATAAAGCATTATTCCTCTTTGCTATTAACTGTGATATTTGGAAAACATATATATTAAATTAAATTAAATTATATTTATTGCACTGTACATACAATAACACATAAAGTAACCAGCATAGAGAAAGTAGCGGATAAAACAGATGTATGCATGCAAAGGTAAGGCACCAACAAAACTGTTATTAAAACTTACAACTATATAAAAGTATAGAAAAACGAAATAAGATAATCGTATGCACATGTGCGCACGTACTCGTATGCAACTATGCACACGTGTAGTTATGCACGTACGCAAGGAACGTATGTATAAATTTAGGGCCCTTTTTTATTTTTGAAAATTTATATGACTTTTCCTAACAAAATACCGCTTATATGTACACTTAAAAACATATTTAATAATATGTGATGTTACCAAGTCTCAAAAAGCTGTCAAATTTCCTTAAAACATTGTATCTTTTGACTTTACTAATAAGTATTTGCTTGCAGAGGTATGTATTAATTTAAAAATAAATATGTCGTATATTGTTCACTTAATTACAATTTGAAGTTCAAATTTGTCGTATCTACAAATATTGCGTTTGTTTCTCACGAATAATATCAAATTTAACAATAAATCTGTATTTTAATTCCAAATTATTACACTTTGGCTGTAGTAAAGCTATCCTGTTTATTATTTATCAACAAAACAAAAATTTTCAGAACCATTAATCAAACCACAAAACCACAAATGTGAATCCTGTAAAGTGACAGTTTTTGAGATACAACCTTACAAAAGGGATCAGTTGTTCAGATATAAATATCGAAAACTATAATAGTAATTATATAGAATAACGGACCATGGGTATGGAGAGATATTCGCAGAAGTATTCCTCAATTCGGTCGTAGAGAATACCATTTTCATCACTATTTAGCAGAGTTTATGTTTAAACGAGTATACGATTTTGACGAACGATTAGATGCTTTTTTTGAAGTAATGTCTAGTATGTATTCATTAACTGAAAATATAAATGAATAATTATTATAGTAATTGTTATAATTTCTCTCCGTAACATCTTAATCATTCCACGTGAGGCGAGATCCACTCCATACCTCGGACATAGTGTGGGTAGGGTTATATTTTAACTGGGGCGGGGGCGGGGAGGGGGAATGGAGCGGGGAGAGGAGGGGAGGGGGCGGGAGGGGGTGGGGCGCGCGCAGCGCGCCGTGCTAAACGCGCTTGCAACTTACGTGTTTATGAAATTTTTTAATAACTTTTTAACGAACCACGAGCGACGGCTAAAACCTTCTGAAGGTCACTCAGGGTCATGACCTTGACAACATATCTCAAGGTCATCGAGAGTGGAGGGTGGTCCGTTATTCTATATAATTACCACTATAATTTATTTTTGGTAAATTATTTCAAGATACGATGTAGCCAACTGGCTTCGAGGTTGACAGAATGAGCATTTAAACAGAAAAACCGGAAATTGCGTAAAATCGATATATGGTCTTGCGAACGAGATCAGGGGCTCTATTCTTGAAATAGTTGCGTATACGTAAGTAACAAGTTACGAATGATCGCAATGGAAAATCCGTAGAACAGTATTCTTGACAGTCGTGAAGTGCAACGTATACGCAATTTTTCGTGTACCGTGCAACGAAGGGTTCATACCATACGTTTCGAGGAAAACGTATACGTTTCAATGGTTTTGGTGAAAAGTGAAAGTTATTTAAGCAAATATAAAAATATTGAATTGTAACCATCGTAAAAAAATATAATTGAAAAATGGATTTAGAAGATGTTCTAATAAACGCACCAGTTATAATCGCTTTACAAAATATCCCAGAAAGATGAAAACGGAGATTTCATCCGAGAAGATCCTTTCGAACTAAGCGATACAGAATTTATCCAATTATTTAGATTAAATAAAGCTGCTGCGATAAATTTAATAGAAACTGTCGAGCTGTATGTAATTCCTCAAACACGAATATTCGCGATAGATCCTATAACAAAGGTATTAATTCTTTACATATGTATATTCTTGTATATACGTATTATTATAATATCCCATACAGCACAGATACATTGCAGAAACGTTGCAATCTTGCAGATTGCAGTGCAATCTTGCAGATTGCAGTGCAATCTTGCAGAGACATTGCAGGGATATAAAATTGCAAAGTTTCGATAGCAATATTGCAGCAATGTTTAAAAAATGATAAAAATACTATATTTTCTATTTAAACAATTTTTCTAATTACGAGAATTTTATAATGTTATTTTCGTTGATATCAATAATGCGCGAATTATTAAGTACTTGATCAGTACGGTATTGCTCGCAATCTCCATCTATTGCGAAGCGACATAATCTCCTTAGGTTGCTTCGCAATAGCTTGCTGTGTATTGAAAAAGGCCCAGATGCATATGTTAAATTAGTAAATTCTCTGCTTATGTACAACAACAAATTATTCCAAAAATATTGCACTGCAACATTGCTATAATGTTGCGCTGCAATCTCTCTGAGGGCGGACATTTCAACGTTGCTGCAATCCTCCAGAAACGTTGCAGCAATGTTGCGCAACGTTGCTGCAATATTGCAATCTTGCAATGTAACATTTCTTCAATCTTCCTGCAATCTTTCTGTGCTGTGTGGATTATTCTAATAACATTAGTGCATTTGTGCGTGATATATATTAATATATTTTCTCTGTATCGTTCCAATTAATTGGTAAAGTTATACAATGCAAGGGCCCGACTATCGGGCCTCGAGCGGGATGATGCAAACGGATGATGCAACCCCGCAGCATCAAAAATTTTATCTTCTAGGTTAGAAGACGTGCTGTTCACTCCACGTCCCAAGCGGTACTGCTAAAACAGACTGATCAATGTTTGTAGGAAATACAGATATTTTCCGACGTTACCAAACCTAAATCAGTGCAATGGAAAACGTATACGTTTCTAAAAGTGAATACTAAACATTTATGTTCTAGAATACCGTGTCAGAAACGTATGCGCATTTTTACCGTTCGAATTGTACGTATACGTACAATTGCGAATAAGTTCAAGAATAGAGCCCCAGATGTATTACCGTGCCCGTGTCTTTATTAATGAATTGTTTTCCTATGTAACAACATTTTAAATCTAGCATTCATATGCTTGAAAAAGTCAATAAGATAACAACAGGCTGTTCTTAAATATAATTATATTATAAATTAATAACTAATTTTAGGTTCTTCTTACGCTTATATGTATAGTAAGGATGAGACAACAAGATAGCTCTATCTACAAGGTTAAAATGGTTTTTAATTTGTAGTGTACAGGATGGTTGGAATAAAACGATAAAACTCTTTTTGAAGAAGTTTTTTTGTGGTACCAATCAATTATCAGCTTTCCTTGACAATCAGAAAAAGATCAAAGAAACTTAGCGAAACTTTTTTTTATTGTTAAATTGTAACCTACTATCGTATTTATTAAAATTATTTAAAATTTTAGGTATTTTCTCGAATGGTAATAGAATGGAATCGCAAAATGTGTTTAAAGTCCTCTGTAAATCTTGCATAATTTTAAACAAAATACACATAATATCGGCAGCTTTACTAAATAAATTTGTTTTAGGCTCATTTAGCACTATATATTTCGACGAGTGTGCACACGTGCAGTGTTAAACATTTTGACACCGTTGTTATTTTATTAATTGTCTCATGTCAACATTCCTTTCTTTACCTTTTTTGAGGATTTACAACTGTAATATTTGCTGTTCCTTAAACATTCAAAGTTCTGATAATCACAAAACTTTCCCCCGAAAAAACATACTTATTGATTTATTTATATTTTATTAATGAGGATTGTTTAACTGTTTTCTATTCTTATGCTGAGTCCATGGAACTGTTAGTTAATCATAAATATTTATAAAAGTAAGAACCACAATACAGGTAGTATTTTATATGTATAGTTATATTATATATCACGCCTGATTTTATTTTATTCAGAATAGCTTTTTGCTGCAATGAAACATATTTTTCTTTTTCAATTTAGTTGATATTTAAGTGTTATACGAGAAAATACATTTGGATGTATAAAATATTTAAAAAAAAATTCGAATTCGACAAAAACTTACTTTAGAAAATGTTTAAAATATGCTCCACTAGCTTTCATGTAATAGTACTGCAGTAATAAAACTTCAGTTAAAAAATGTTGCGAATATTTTAAGACTTGCGATATGTGTGTGACATTATTTTATGATACTCATCCACTGTTTTTAGATCTTGCAGCAAATTTGGCGTTGTGTCATTTTAACTTTATAAGTCTTTTAAAGAAGAAAAATGTAATGGACAAAAATCAGATAATCTTGCCGGCCACTCAATCATATTTATTTTAAATTTAAAATTTTCAATACCATTTGTTGGCACGTCGAGGAATTTTGAATTCGCGGGTATGATGCAGGTTGGTATGTTTGACGAGTTGGTGTGCGTGATGGATTGGCTGGACTGGTGCATTGGTATGAGTGCAGGGCGAAAGAGAGAGGGAGCGATTGAGACCAGAGAGACACGTGCCGGCCATTGTAAGATACACAGGCGTGCTTGTACCAGACCTAATAAATCGGTTTTCTCAAGTACTCAGTAAGTTTCATTCACGCGAGAAGACGGGTGTTGCCTGCAGAGTTCTGCACGGCGGCGATATCGTTCGGGTGCCGAGAAATCAGCTTCAGAACGCAACGAAAATACATGGTCCTTCGAGCCGGATACGTCCGGAAAAGGCAGATCGAGCAAGAGGCGAGATCTGTAATCGCAAGGGGAAGCCGAATCTTACAAGAGGTCTGGTGAGCAGCGGCTAATACGGAAGAAAGGAATTAGAAGGTGAAGCGAAGGCAAACGCAGTTGCAACGGCCAAGCCAAGGGTCGAGGAGACGCCGAGACGAGTCCATTAACGAAGCGGGGCGAGTCCATTGGTCCAACGAGGCAGTCCATTGGTCCAACGAGGCAGTCCATTGTTCCAGCGGGGCAGTCCATTTTTACGGCGGGGCGAGGACATCGCAGTGAAGCAGCGTCGCTTGGTCCGAGGACACCGCGGCAGGGATACACCGTGCCGGGAAGCACACGGCAGCCAAGAAGCAGGATCTCATTCGATACGTATTACGCGAACATTAAAAATTGTAACGAGACGAAGCGATTATTTTACATTTGTACTTAGGTTATTGGCGTCATGGCAAAGGTAGATGAAGGCGCGTCAGTAAAGTTCGGGCCTAAGAAGCGGACGGCCAAGGCCACGTTGACTAGGTTTGAAACATACATTAACGATACGGATCTCGATGCGATCGAAATTGACGAATTAAAGATTAGAATTGCGAGAATCGAAGAAGCTGATGAAACATTTAAGGATATGCAGATCGAGATAGCTGCTAGTGATAATACGATTTCGGTGCAAGAGTTGGATGCAGAGGCAGAAAGCGTTGAGAATAAATACGTTAGATTAAAAGTGACAGCCGAAAGAATAATAAAGGAAAAATTAAAGATTGACGTCAACCATGAAGACGCGGAACAAACGGTCGTAGAAGCGCGTGTCAACATAGATAATATAGAAACGCGTGTCAACATAGATAATAACGAAAGGGTACCTGTACCGGCATACAATGCACATGTAAGATTGCCTAGAATCGAATTACCCACGTTTGCGGGTGCATACGCCGATTGGCACGCGTTCTATGACATGTTTAACTCCATAATACATTCAAATCGGGATCTGAGCGCCACTCAAAAATTTCATTACTTGAGATCGTCGCTAAAGGGTGAAGCATCCGAAGTCGTGTCGTCACTAGAAATTTCTGGGAACAATTACGCGGACGCATGGTTGAAGAGCGGTATGATAATAAGAGGTTGATAATACAAAACCATGTCAAAGCCATTTTCGATTTGCCAATAGTGAGGAAGGAAAACAGTGTCGCCCTTAGGCAAATTTTAGATGGGGTGCTAAAGCATAAGAGAGCGCTACAAACTTAGATAGGCCTACTGAGCAGTGGGATGATCTGCTTGTACACATCGTAGCTAGCAAGTTGGACATTAGAACGATAAAGGAATGGGAAAATACAATAGATCCTGTTGAATTTCTAAAAAGGAGATGTCAAACGTTGGAAGGCGGTAGCCAAAACGGTGAATAATAGCGTAGCCGGTGCTAATTCACGCCAGGCTAGTCATCACAAGGTCAATAATTGCAACGTTGCTACAATCAATGCTAAATGTACCTACTGCCAAGGTGAGCATAACATTTATGCATGCAAGGATTTTAAGGGCCTATCAGTTAACGAACGAGTTAAACACACGAAATCCAAGGGTTTATGTTTGAATTGCCTCAGGGGCAAACATCTAGCTAAGGATTGTTATGCCGGGCCTTGTAAAATATGCAGCAAGCGGCATAACTCTCTATTACATAACGATAATCAAAAGGAAAGGTCGGAAGTAAACTCAAAGGTAACGGATGAGAATAAGAATGATAAGGATACTAGCGATATCGTATGTAGTCATTCGAGTACTGAAATAGCACAGTCGAGTCAGGTACTACTAGCCACGGCTATGGTAAAAATACAGCATAAAGATGGGCATTTTATAGACGTCAAGGCATTGTTAGATAACGGTTCCCAAGCTAATTTTGTGTCAGCATCGCTTGCTAAAAAATTAAAACTTGATCCTAGGGACGCACCCATAGAAATAAAGGGTGTTAATCAGCAAGTATCCAAGGCGACTAAGATATTAAATTTAAAAATGAATTCCCGGTTTGAATCTTTCGCTACAGATTTGCAATGCGTGATTTTACAAGCGATTACGCAAAGAATTCCTAATGTGAGGATAGATAGACAGCGGTTAGATATACCTGAAAATATTCGCTTGGCGGATCCGCAATTTTATGTGCCATCAGAAGTAGAATTGTTGATAGGAACTGAGAAATTCTGGGATCTGTTGTGCGTAGGGCAGATCAGGCTGGGTAAGGGGAAACCTATATTGCAAAAACCTTGCTAGGCTGGATCGTCGCGGGCAGGATCGATACGATGAGAGGCAGCGCCTCGCAAACTAACTGCTATTTAAGTTGCACTCAGGAATTAGACGATGCGTTACAGAAGTTCTGGCAGAAGAAAAGGGGACGTTAACTGGAAGCTCGCCTTGCGAAGAACATTTCCAGAAAACGCACTGTAGAAATGAGCAGGGTAGATTTGTTGTTAAGTTACCAATAAAGGAAGATGTAGCATGTAACTTGGGCAATTCCAAAGATATAGCGATGAAAAGATTTTTGTCCCTGGAAAGGAAATTAAATAAGAATCCTAGTTTAAAGACAGAGTATGTTAAATTCTTAAGAGAGTACGAGGAGTTAGGGTATATAAGAGCTGTTGATATTTCGCAGAATCCTGCAAAAAGAGTATTTTTGCCACATCAGGCAGTAGTAAAGGAGACCAGTGCGTCTACGAAGGTCAGGGTGGTATTTGATGCGTCTAGCAATGATAACAAGGGACTATCGTTGAACGATACGTTACACAAGGGTCCTATCATACAAAGTGATTCGTTTTCAATAGTGTTAAGATTTCGATGTTTTAGATATGTTTTGAGCGCTGACATAATTAAAATGTATAGGCAGATATTAGTACACAAGGATCATACGCCTTTGCAAACCATATTGTGGAGAGAAAGTAATGACGGACCGATAAAGACATATGAATTAGTAACTTTGACGTACGGTACAAGGCCAGCCTCATTTATAGCCATCAAATGTCTTCAGCAATTAGCGGAGGAGGAAGGAAGGGATTGTCCATTGGCGGCTAGAGCGATACGTGAAGATTTTTACGTGGACGATCTCTTGACAGGTGCTGAGACAGTAGAGGGACTTTTGCAATTAAAAAAGCAGGTAACGGATATATTGAGGAAAGGGGTCTCGAATTGCATAAGTGGAATAGTAATGTTCCCGGTGTCAGAAAGGTTAGCGATCAAGGTAACGAGGAGTTCGTGGAGTTCGAAAAAGAGCAGGAATCAAAGTTATTAGGCATAAGGTGGAATCCTAGGGAAGACACACTACATTTCGTAGCGCCTGTACAAAATAAAGATAGCCGCGTGACTAAGCGGGCAATACTGTCCGAGATATCTAGGCTATTTGACCCGTTGGGATTAGTCGGCCCGGTAATGACTTTAGCTAAGGTTTTAATGCAGGAGTTGTGGACTTGTAGAATAGGATGGGATGATGCGGTGCCGATGAGGGTGCACAATTCGTGGTTGTTAATCAGATCACAATTGTCTGCATTGGAGTCGATAAAAATAAACAGATTAGTGACCAAAGGTAGCGACGCAGGCAAAATTAGTTTACACGGATTTTGTGATGCGAGCGAGCAAGCTTACGGGGCGTGCATTTATATAGTGTATAGAGGAACAAATAATGAGAATAGCACAGCCTTAATATGCTCAAAATTTAGAGTTGCGCCGTTAAAGACTTTATCGTTACCAAGGCTGGAGTTGTCCGGCGCCTTATTGTTAACTAGGTTGATGGGCAAAGTGATAACTAGCTTGGGCGTGAAAGTGCATAATAAGTACTACTGGACTGATTCGCAAATTGTATTGGCGTGGATAGGATCACCGGCCAGAAGATGGCAAACGTTCGTAGCTAATAGGATAGGAGAAATACAGAGCAGTTCTGCGCCTTACGAATGGCGACATGTAAAATCGAAAGAAAACCCCGCGGACTTGATATCGAGAGGGTCAACTCCGGGAGTATTAAAGAATTCTAGCTTATGGTGGGAGGGTCCTACTTGGCTGAAGAAGGAAAACGACTTTCCTATATATAATAACAAGGATATGGTGATAAATTCTCTACCTGAAAAACGCAATGAAACTGTGACTGTGTTAGCCCGGGTGCGCGAACCTGTAATAAGTTTTGTTAGATTTTCGTCGTTAGGAAAAATATTGCGCACCATGGTTTATATATTAAGATTTATATATAATGCGAAGTGTGCCAAAGACATGCGTAGGTTAGGAAATATATTGGTTGAGGAATTAAAAGAAGCGCGAGATGTTCTGGTGGGCTTGATTCAGGCTGAAATGTGGGAGGCCGAGATCAGAAGACTAAGGAGCAAACAAGAGGTTGCAAAGGAATCTAAGCTAGTTGGACTTAAACCATATTTGGACGAACACGGACTGATAAGAGTGGGAGGCAGACTGGATCACTCATCGCTAACTCAAGAAATAAAGCATCCGTTGCTGCTTCCTGCGAGTCATCACTTCACAAGACTGGTTATTCGGGACAGACATGAAGGATTGTTCCATGCTGGGATTAACGCTACTTTGGCATCAGTAAGGGAGGAGTTCTGGCCGATACATGCCAAAAGCGAGGTAAAGCAATGCTTGAGGGTTTGTGTAACATGCCGTAAGGCCAATCCTACCCCTATACAACCATTAATGGGACAATTGCCGGAGGCGCGAGTGAACATCTCCAGACCATTCTCCAAGGTAGGAGTTGATTATTGTGGTCCGCTGTTCGTGCGCGATCGAGTAAAGCGTAATAGCAAGCAATACAAGGCTTACGTGGCGATATTCGTATGCATGACCACTAAAGCCGTGCATATTGAATTGGTGGAGGATATGACGACTGAGGCGTTCATCGGAACTTTGAAGCGGTTCATAGCAAGAAGAGGGTTGCCGTCAGATATATATTCCGACAACGGGCGAAACTTCGTGGGTGCAGAGCGTGAGATACGACAGCTGTTTGACGATGCAGAGTTCAAGAGAAGAATCCATGAAACGACGTCTAAGGAAGGCATATCATGGCATTTTATACCCGCCAGAGCACCACATTTTGGAGGGTTGTGGGAGGCAGCTGTAAAGGCGATGAAGCGTCATCTAAAGCGCACAGTTGGAGCCGCATCACTCACCGTTGCAGAAATGATAACCGTGTTGAGCCAGACAAAGGCAATCCTAAACTCCAGACCTCTCACTCCAATGTCTGATGATCCTAGGGATCTGGAGGCTTTAACGCCTGGCCATTTTTTAATAGGAAGTGCAATGAAGTCATTACCGCAGTCGAGTGTTCTAGAAATACCCATAAATAGACTGTCAAGACGGTAGCATACCGACCGGATTCATCAACGATTGTGGTCCAGATGGTCGAAAGAATATTTGACCACGTGTCAGAAGCGAACAAAATGGAAGATTGATGCCAAATCCCCACTTCGAATTGGGCAGTTAGTGATGATGAAGGAGGACGAAGTCATGCCGTGGAAGTGGACTCTAGCTAGAGTATTAGAAGAGCATCGGGGCAAAGACGGAATCGTACGAGCAGTTACCGTGTGTACGGCTAGAGGAAATTTCAAACGTCCCGTGGTAAAGATGGCACCAATCTCGAAGGAGTAGACCTAAGAATGCCTGCGCAGGGCAAACTTGTTGTATCAGAATTAACCGTTTCTTTTCCTTTTATTGATTCGTTTATTGTCGATTGATCGTTTGGTTTAAAAAACAGCGAGAATATTTCTGTATGTTAGCTATTAGTCAGTTATTATGTTATGTATGTTAATTATTAATTACCGATGATCAAAATTACTCGTATAGTAAGATTATGTTGAAAACACGCGTTCATGTTTGTCAAGGGGGGTGGCATGTTGGCACGTCGAGGAATTTTGAATTCGCGGGTATGATGCAGGTTGGTATGTTTGACGAGTTGGTGTGCGTGATGAATTGGCTGGACTGGTGCATTGGAATGAGTGCAGGGCGAAAGAGAGAGGGAGCGATTGAGACCAGAGAGACACGTGCCGGCCATTGTAAGATACACAGGCGTGCTTGTACCAGACCTAATAAATCGGTTTTCTCAAGTACTCAGTAAGTTTCATTCACGCGAGAAGACGGGCGTTGCCTGCAGAGTTCTGCACGGCGGCGATATCGTTCGGGTGCCGAGAAATCAGCTTCAGAACGCAACGAAAATACACCATTTCTTACTACTTTTAAATACAGTTTCTTCAGAAACACTTGCACAGAAAAAAAACAACAATAAAGAAAATTAGAAGAATTTTAAAACAACGTATCTCTTGTTGCTACTTAGAAATTTCGAAAGGATGAAAAGGTAATCAAGGATTTGAAACACGGTTGAATTTATCAGTTATATAGTCCCTTTAAAACAACAAATATGTTTTATACAGGGTGGCCCCGAACGTTCCGGCCAGGCTTTGAAATTTTATAGGAAATTTAATTCTGAACAAAAAGTTTCCCATAAACATGGGTCGAGAAATGCTTCCTTAAAAAGTTAGCGCCAAAAAACCTCTGAAATCATGGTTATTTTCCCCGAGTCCGCGCTAATTTGGAGTCCTGTATCGCAGAGTATTCCTATTGTTCCTGCAGCAGAGTATTTTCTATTATTACAGTACTATTTTTGTTTAAAAAGAATTATTCTGTTTTTATGAAAGAAAAGGATTTTTATTTTCTATTTTTATTTATTTTTCCAAGAAATTTATTAAATGTCATTTTCTTTGTACTTCATTTTCTTCTTACCTTTTGCTCTTCCTTCCATCCATCTATGGTGATTGGTTTAAACAATGCAGAAAAAAAAGTGTAAAATAACCGTGATTTCAGAGGTTTCTGGGCGCTAACTTTTTAAGGAAGCATTTTTCGACCCATGTTTATGGGAAACTTTTTGTTCAGAATTAAATTTCCTATAAAATTTCAAAGCCTGGCCGGAACGTTCGGGGCCACCCTGTATATTCCGCACAAATCAATCGGTTACAAAAAACAGGAGATGGAAAGGTTTTCACTCACCATACAAGCGCGTATGTATGTGTAGCAACTATAATACTTAAAAACATATAGTTACGTTGCATAATAATATAACAGTTAGATATAACATCAGATATATTATTATTTAACTGTTATATAATAACATAACAGTTGAATAATTATACCTATATCTAATATAACATACTTTTTCAGAATAAATAAATTTCGATCTATCAAAAAGAATTATAACAAATTGTTATGGTTCTATAAGTATTTTGACATTTTTTATTAGAAATAATCACTAGTCAGAAATAATTACAATAAAGTATAATCTCTTATAATAAAACATTACAATCTCTTTATAAACTTTTCTTTTCTTAGCAAGTAAAACAAAAAAGAATTAAAAACTTTCCATCCTAAATTTAGATCTTTAAATTTTCAGCATTCTATTTTAAATCAAAGTAAAGCCAAAAAATTATATTTTAAAAAACAACAAAACACAGTTTTTTCCATTACAATCAAGATTTGAAAATAAATTTTACAAATGGAAAATCTACACGTAGGTAAGCAAATTCTTAAAATATTAAATACTATATGTAACCGTAATTAAATAATATAATTTTGCATTTAAAAATAATTTTTATTTAGGTAAAAAACTTTGTTCTTTACAATTAGTAATATATGAAGTAACGATACCTAATCGATTCTATAAGTATTAAAGCAAAGGAGAGTGTATTTCCTGTTTGGTTAACGTAAACTAATGAAATTTTTGAACAACTTATTACGTCTTCGTAGAGTTCATATACTGCATAATAATTCTCATTTGCATATTCTGCTATGTTATCATGTTAATTGGTTGCAGAATATTACAGAACAATTCAATCCAAAACAATTCAATTTGCGATAGTTAATTTTGTTCTAATATAATAATAATTGATATTTTATAAAGTACGTAGTTCGTACAAATTATATTATATGTTAATGTGTTAATATGTTATGTATGGGATTTTATGAAGATTGATGTGTGCTTATTGTAAGAGCAATTTTCACAATACGTAACACACATGTAAATTAGTGTACTCTTATAATATCTATTATTGTACAATAATGTTTTTTAAAATAAATAAGATTATGTGCAAAAAGGAAAGATATCGCAATAATAATATGACAAGCATTTTTCAGAAAAGAAAAATAAGTTAGATTTCAATATATAAATTTCTCATAAAGATATTTCTTTACTACTATATATATTTTTAATTAAAAATAATGCTCGCTCTGATTATTATTTTCATATTAAAGTAATTTTATTTTACGTGTATTTGTGCATGCATGCAACTTTATCCTCTAATTTTATTATAATTTTGTACAAATTAAATAGAAACTGTTCAGTTGAAGAGAAATTTTTCGAAAAATAATTCTTTTTTTATGAAAGAAAAGGAGGTACAATGTTTAATTCTAGTGTTTTGGACGCGTATAAATAGCATATACATATTTTTGTTACTAAATTTAATGAATATCTGTTACGCCTCGAAATTGTAAATCGCAAATTTATCAAATATGGAAAAAACTTCCAATTAATAACAAATTGTTATACAAATTTCAAAATAACCATATTCTGTACAACTATGTTCTTTGATAATCAAAGTTTTTGTGGGACAAATTATGAATAATCTCTTTAAAACAGAAGAAACATGAATCATTTAACTCTTACAGGACCATATGGGATAACTCAGTTTCCCAAAATTTTTGTTTTCTTTACTATTTCCGCAATTTTCCATCTTTTTAGCTGAAGTTTGGGTTATGTGACTATTTTGTACCATAGAATTAATAAATCATTTTATATAATTATTATAAAATTTATTAATAAAATGGTGGATAGTAAAAAAATTGTACATTTTTAAAGGTCTTTCCAGAACCGCCTATAATTCTTGTAAAACATGATAAAAATTTGTGTAATTGCTGTATACTCAAAGGAAGATTTATTCATAATTACAATTAATAAAATATATAAAAATAAAAATGGTTGATCCATTATGGCCAAAATGTCAAATGTTGATTCTTTTCAATCAATTGTCAGCAAACTTTGTATGTGGGGGGTGTCTGAGGTTCTTGTGTACTGATATGCCATCTGAAAACCAACATTAAAAATGGTGGATCCCATATGGCGAACAAAAATTGCCATCTGAAAACCAAAATTCAAAATGGCGGATCCAATATGGCGAATAAAAATGTCATTTCAACTATTTTTAATAAGCAAACTTGTTGCGTAGGTATTTCTGAGGTTCTTGAGTACTAATTTGCTATCCGAATATTAAAATTCAAAATGGCGGATCCAATATGGCCGATTAAAACTTGAAAAAATTCAATATTTTCAGTGAAATTCGGTATATTGGATGTTTCTAGGATGTCTTATTTAAATCAGAAGTACGGATTCTAAATTCAGGATGATAAATAAATCATAGTAAACTGGAAAAGTTTGCCCACTTGCGGCAGAAAGAAATCCAAGGTTCAATTTACTTTCATCTTAAAAATTGATTTTACATCACAAAATAGTGGCTAAAAACAAATATCAATTTTCATAGATAATTGTAATTAAGAAATGATCCACTATTTTAGATACGCCATTTTACATTCTTAAAATCTATTTTAACATTTAAATTTAGCCACTCAAGAATGTCCTGTATATCGATATCTATAAAAATTGGTGAATTTTTGTCTATTTAACGGTCCACCATATTGCACCTACCATCTTGGATATGAGGAGTTCGAAAATCTGATGTCAGATTTGAATTCAGTGACTTCAATAACATAGAAAATCACTGTGCACATGGTAATTACTTTGCACCCTGAATTACGTGATTAAAAGAATTAAAGAACATTTTGTTTTCAATTACATTATTGTAAGTCCTGTCGAAGTTGACTTCGAATTTTAATGCTAAAACGAGATAAGAGATAAGACTAAATAAGAAATAAATTTGTGCTTAAAATGCAAGTACAAGGATAATTATAAGATTTTGATTACAGAATTGTTTGGATAAGATTATCATTATCGTCGCTGTATCCTCCCATACAGCATGCATGTCTAAAAGATATCTTTAAGACATCTTTAAGTCGTCTTTAAGTCATCTAGATATACATATCTAAAAGACGTCTTAAAGATGTTTTTTTAGACAAATCGCTTCGTGCGATGATATACTATAGCGGAAAAGTAGGACTTAGGGCGCTCATGGTGGCCGAAGTTTGCATTATTTGCTGGAGTGACAATTATCGAAAAATGGAAAAATTGCGAAAGGGAAATTTAAATTGTTGCGTGTAAAAATATATTCATGTAAAAATATATTTCACAGATTTAAGATGTCTTTAAGACGACATAACGTTGTCTGGGACTTTACTTAAATTTCATTTAATACTTACATGCAATTGTACCTTGTACGGAGTAGCATTGACAGACGTTTGCGGTATCTCTCACACTGCATCTTATTAAATGACTTATATTTTTACTGCGCAATTCTTCAACGCGAATTACATGCGATATTGCTAAGGCTTTTCCTTTCGGTATTGCACACGGATTAAATTTAATGTCATGAGTAATGGGTCCAAATCCCGTTCGTATGATAAGGCTCATTGCAAAAGTTAGAGAAGTTAACCTACACGTATAATGAAAAATCTATAGCAAATGTTTTGTAATATAACGAAAATTTTTTCATCGAAATTATAAAGAGACCTAAAATTATCAAGATACCTCACGACAGTTTACGTAACTTGAATATTAGCAATCATTGACACCTATTCCAGCAAAATATAATGCGACATTTCACCAACCACGGCAGCACTAGTCTCTACGCACATAGCGACGGGCTGTATTAGCTGTATATCGCATACTTGCGCACTAGCGCCTAAAGCTTTATAAGTTTTATAACTTATAAGTCTTATAACATATACAGTATCAAAACTTGAAAATCGATTTATAAAGTATAAAATATGAAAAGTAACGATAAAAATAACTGTTATATTCGTTACCGTTACTAAGAAAAAGTAACTACGTTACCGTTACAGTTACAGAAAAAAATGTAACGCCGTTACTAATTCGTTACTAAACAAAAGTAAATTACATTAACTGTAACGGCTTGACGGACTTACATTAACTGTAACGGTAACGGCGTTACAAGTAACGCGTTACTTTCCAACCATGACATGCACTCAATCTAATTAACTCAATCTACCACTATTTTCGAATTGGCAACTTTTTTATCAAACACCCTCTATATACGTAGTAACAAAACATTCCTAAATAACACGGTTACATTACTTAATATTTCGAAACTATTTGTCTGAATACTGACAGTAAGACACAAAAGTTTATAATTTACTGATATAGCATAATTATTTCATTGTACAGACAAAAACAATTACAGTATTTTCTTGTAACAAAAACTATTTTAATCTCTCTGCCTCTCTTTCCCTCCCTCTCGCATTCTCCTTGTAAAAACGATATTGCTTTACCTTCTTGTATAATATATAATGTTTACATTTTTCGTGTTAATACATAATATAATATTTATATCGATGGTATTGCAACATGATTAAAATATTGGAGCAGTTCTTAAAGAGGAACACTTATGGCAGATGTAGATATACGCATGTATTCGATATTAATATAGATTAACGCATTTG
>NW_011966926.1:25502-27507 GCF_000949405.1 Vollenhovia emeryi | reverse complement strand
ATCGATGAGCGGGAGGTGGAGCGACGCGCGAGATACACCGTGGTGGGAAAAAACCTAGGCGCGGCGGGGAGCGTGGCGCGGGCGGCGAGCGCGGCAGCAAGCGCGAGCGACGGGCGACCCGAAACATAAACATAGTATCTCGCGCGTCGCTCCACCTCCCGCTCATCGATCGATTTTCTTAAATGCCTTCCGAGTCCGGCCTACCGTATTCTGCATCCTCATTCGCTCAGACGTGTAAATTAATTACTCGATAACTATTGTTACTTTTGTGCCGCGGGACATGATATTTTTCCTTAGTTTAACCCAATCTACCACTATTTTCAAGTTGGCTACTTTTGCATCAGACACCCTGTATATCTAGAAAAAGCGCGGCAAGACAACGAGAGCAGCAGTGTTATCAACATAAGGAAAATAAAGTTACTGCATGGGTGCCAACCGTAAGATAATTAACAAAGACAGCTTTACTTTAACACTCGCCCTAAACAACAAATTTGACAGCTTTACTTTAACACTCGCCCTAAAACTACAAATTTTGACTGATATGAGTAACATTGCTTATTGAATAATTCATAATTAGTGTTCAATCATGCCTGACTTATCACGCAACCGTTGAAACTGCACGCGTGGAATTGGTTTTGTTAGGATATCAGCGACTTGATTTTCATTTGAAACGTGTTCAATTCTTAATTCTTCGTTTTGGATTCGTTCACGCACAAAGTGAGCGCGTATATCAATGTGCTTGGATCTCTTGTGAAAGCTTGGATTTTTAGCAAGCTTTATAGCGCTCGCGTTGTCTACCAGAAGTAGAGGCACGGCTTCCAATGGTGCAATTTCTTGATACAGACGATTCAACCATACGGCGTCCTTTGCCGCCTCGCTAGCCGCCACGTACTCCGCTTCCGTAGTTGACAGGGAAACACACTGCTGCCGTTTACTCGCCCAGACGATGGCTCCTCCGCTAAAGAAGACCATGCCACTAACTGAACGTCGGGTAGCCTGGTCGCTTGCATAATCTGCGTCGCTATAGGATTTCAGCTCCCCGGTTGTACTTGCAGCATAATACTTAATGCCCATTTTAGTTGTGCCTTTGAGGTACTTCATGATCCGCTTCACCATCGACCAGTGTCGATCCTCAGGTTTTTCTAGAAATTAAGATACATAGTTCACCGCGAAGGCGATGTCCGGACGTGTAGCTACTGCCAGATGCATCAAACATCCCACAGCCTCTCTATATGGAACATTTGCTGTATTCACATCCTCTTCTTCTCCTGTCAATTGGCCCTTCTCAATTGGAGTTGAGACTGAATTTGCTTGCTCCATGTTAAATCGTCGAAGAATGTCCTCAGTATACCTCTTCTGACTAATGACTATTGACCTGTCTTCACACTGGTCGATTAATATGTTTAGAAAATACCCAACTGGTTCGGCCGTTATCTTGAATTCTTCCTTTAACCTGCTTAAGAATTCTTCGATGCTGATTTTCTTCGTAGCCGCAACTAGCCCGTCGTCGACATATAGTATTACGATCAATTTATCTTTCTCAGTAATTTGATGAAATAGGCATGGATCAGCTGAACTTACTTGTAGTCCGAAGGAAATCAAGACATCTTTAAAGCGTTTATTCCAAGTCCTTGGGGATTGTTTTATTCCATACAGACTTTTTCGTAATCTACATACACGCTGGCTATCCATAACAATCTCCATAACCCTCGGGCTGCTCCATGTAAATCTCTTCCTCAATGATCCCATTTAGGAAGGCTGTTTTAACGTCGAATTGAGCCAATTCTAATTTTTCGTTTGCTGCAACACTAAGTACCGTCCGAATCGTGTCCATTCTTGCAACAGGGCTAAATGTCTCGTTATAATCAACTCCTTCTCGTTGACTAAATCCTCTGACGACTAGACGTGCTTTGTATCGAGTAATTTCACCAACAGCATTTTGTTTTAGTCGATAAACCCAACGGTTTGATATAGCCTTCCGCCCTGCTGGTAGATTAACTAAATC
>NW_011966926.1:0-24387 GCF_000949405.1 Vollenhovia emeryi | reverse complement strand
TTTTTTTCCGTGCACGTAGAGCTTTCTTCATGTGAAGCCATCTCTTCTTCCATTGCTGTACTCCAGTGTACTTTTTCCGCTGACATCATTGCTTCGGTGTATAATAGTTCTTCGGTTCATTCACTTCCGCAATCATCAGTTCAATTAGGCGCTTTGGTGCTTTTAGGTTCTCTCTACCTCGTAGTTGTCGCCCGGTTGTAGATAATGGAGTTTCTGACATTTGCATTGTGTTATTTGTTGACTCTTCTTTTGTATCAGCAGCTTGTTCAGGTAGCGAAGCAGTCGACTGATTACTTGGATCAAAAGCATTATTCGGTTCTTGAGTTGGTATTTCATTCGTTTCATCAGGAAATAAGGTCAGTAATTTTCCAGTGTCTTCCTTTCCAAATACAACGTCTTTACTTCGAATTACACAATTCTCCGATTTATACCATATGCGGAAGCCATCCATGTTATCCGAATATCCCACAAACACACCGCGTTTTCCTTTCACATCCCACTTCTTGCGTCTTTCTTTCGGCACATGCACATAGCACTGGGTACCAAAGACGTGAAATTTTTCCAGACGTGAGCTTTTTCCAGTAAACAGCTCAACGGGAGATTTTCCATCGATGCTACTTGGTCCGGTATGATTTAAGGTATAGACTGCGGCATTCACCGCCTCGGCCCACAGGTACTTAGGTAAGTTCTTCGCCAAGAGCATCGTCCGAGCAAGATCCACGCTTCTATTGGTACGTTCGGCGCAGCCATTTTGTTGTGGCGTGTACGGATTTGTGATCGCTGAGGTTACTCCATTTGACGTCATGAATTTTCGCACTTCACTGTTGTCAAACTCCTTACCGCCGTCGCATTGAAGAGTCTTCACTGGCTGCCCTCGTTGATTTTTGACAATTTGCAACATTTCAGCAACCTTTTTCGAAGTCTCTGATTTTTCTTTCAGAAAGTAGACCATGCGCATTCTTGAAAAATCGCATGTAAAACACAAGAAATACCTTGATCTTCCTAGTGACGCACACTCCATCGGGCCGCACAAGTCTGCATGCATAATTTCACCGGGTTCAGTCGCACGCTGTTTTCGTTCAAGAAAGCTGCTGCGATGTTGTTTCTCCTCCATGCACGCTCCACAAAATTGATCATCCTCTATGAAGTCGATCTTACGTTCCTTGAGCAGTTTCTTCACATGGCGTTTATTTTGGTGACCTAGTTTCTCATGCCAAGCGTGTAGAGTGTTACTCGATGCAATGTTCATTTCGCTCACGCATGGTTTTTCCGGCTGCTTTACTCGAATTACCATTTTAAAAAGCTGACCTGCTCGAACACCACGTGCCTTGAAAACTCCGTTCTTTATAAATTCACATCCCTTTTTGGACGAATTAAATGACATTCCTTTGTCTAACACTGACGTGACTGATAGCAGATTCCTGCGCGCAGTTGGTACATACAAGACGTTTTCCATATTATATGATGTCCATCTTTCATTGACGAGAGCTTCAAACTTAATAACTCCTTTACCAAGTGCATCCATCGTTGACTTGTCTCCACTGTATATTTTAACAGGAGTTGCGAATTGTTCGAATGATGAGAACCATTCACCGTGATGTGTCACGTGATCCGTCGCACCAGTATCAGCAATCCATATGTCCTTATGTTCCGCAGAGAGAGTTTCACAGACGAATGCTTCATCCTTTGATCCATCTTTTGAAGTACCTGCGTTGCTTTGCTTTTCCTTCTTGCAATTACGACGAATATGATCGATGCCACCACACTGATAACATCTGAAACTCGATGGCTTTTCTTTGTGGTTTCCACTCGTTGATTCAGTTGATTTCTTTGATCGGTTGGTTTTATTATTGCTGGCGTGACTGTGATCTTTCTTACCTTGAGGTTTCACTTTGCTTGCTACTAGGGCCAATAATTCTTCTTGTTTTTCCGCTCTTTGTTGTCTACGTCTTTCTTCAGAGGTTAAGACTCCTACCAAGTTAGTGATCGTTTGTAGATCTTCAGATCTCGCCCACCACGCTTGTCGAAGGCTTTCATAGTCATCAGGGAGCGAGTCGAGTAGTTTGACCATGAGCGATGACTCATCTGGCTTTACATTCATCTGCTGCATGCGTAGGATTAAACCTTCAAATTTAGCAATGTGCGTTACTATGTCATCAACTGGATTTTTATTAAAACTGAAGAACTCTGCTTGAACAGTGTGTACAGCTTGTTTAGTCTGTTGTTCATAAACTGAGTGCAGCTTAAGCCACATCTCTCTTGCAGACTCACACGTTACTAATAAAGCCATTATCTTGGATTCCAGGGTCTTTACGATGACTTGACTTGCTGCTCGATCTGCCTTGTCCCACGCTTTTAAAAGTACCTGATATGCAGCTTGATCACCTCCTGCAGGGTCCAGCTTCGGTTTCTCAATTTCATCATTGCAGACTTCGTACGCTCCTTCGGTTCCACGCAGTAAATTCTTTACCGCGAATTTCCAAATATTCCAGTTCTCAGGGCCTCGTAGTTTTTCTATTCCGTGGAATTCCATATTTCGTGCCACCACAATACTCAAGCACAGAATTAAGAACGATTATTACGTCCTTCCTATTCCAAGTTCTACGATTCAGAGAGGTTAAACTAAACCGGCAATGCGAGCTACATGTTACTATTACAGTTTTCAGTAACCACGCTCTGCTACCATGTTGATGTCTTCGAATACAAGAAGTCACACCGTTGTATTATCAATATGAACCTTTATTGGAATTATACAAAGGAGGTATTGCACGAGACTTGACTCGATTCGACTAGACAGAGACAAAATGTGTGCGAACAGAAAAAGTGTTATACATATATATCTAGAAAAAGCGCGGCAAGACAACGAGGGCAGCAGTGTTATCAACATAAGGAAAATAAAGTTACTGCATGGGTGCCAACCTTAAGATAATTAACAATTAACAAAGACAGCTTTACTTTAACATTTTTTACCTTCTAGCTCACAACAGGGGTCAATATCGACCCCACGCCTTTTTTAATTGTAAAACCGGTCCTACAGAGATAAAGGGCCTTATTAGTACATGAATTTCTTCGTTTTTTAATAAAGAAGAGAATGGTATACGATAAATTTAGTTTCACTCAAGTTTAGTTCATGAAAAATTCATTTAAAGACCGAACAATGCAGAAAATCAGCAAAAACCTCATTTTTTAAACAAAAATTTGTATCTTTTTTTGTAATGAACCGATTTTCAAAATTCAAACGGGGTTTTAAAGAGAACACATTAGACTATTTGAAAAAAATTGTCATCGCTATGTTCAAAAAGTATATTTATTTGGGACTATAAAAATGAAGAAATTCGCAAAGTTGAAATATGGAAAAAGTCGATGAAAAACCATAAAAAATATTTTAAGTATTATTTTATTTTATTTGATACAAAATAATAAAAAATATGAAAAATGCTGATATGGGTCTCAAATTATATCGCCCAGCCATTTTCTGCGAAATGTCAATCTTCTATAGGCAACGGGATTTTTACCGACTAAGTTGTGTGATATTTCGTCTTAAATAATATTTATGACTATTTATGCTCAGATTACGTAATAATACATGAAATATATTGATTCTAGCAAACAATATACATATAATTAGTTTACTGCTACAAAACACAAACGGCAACTGCCAATTGGGGTCGATATTGACCCCACGCACGCTTTGCGACGGTGCTGCGTCACTGCCAACGAACAACAAACGCTGCGCCCGACATAGCCCTACTTTTAGAGAGTTGAAATGAATTATGGTTCAGGTCTTGGTCGATAATGCCACTCGCTAGCTCAGGAACGTAGTTCACAGTTCGCCTGGGGTCGGTATCTACCCCGGTTGAGTTCTAGGGTTAAGTGTCGAAGTGCTCTTCCTCTTTTTATCTCTCATTCTTCTCTCGTTTACTCAAGAGAGCACTCGGACGTCCCAGATTTGCAATACCGAACGCAGCTCTTGTCCGATACAAAATATTTATCTAAGTATAATATGTATATTACAGTGTTGTGGATAAGGTATCCGTCTGCTCGTATATACAGATAGAGCGGATTCAATTGAAAAGTTTAACTGAAATGTACCATTTTGTTCGGAATATTTATCGAGTAATTAATTTAAATGTCTTAACGAATAAGCGCGAGGAAAACCGGACTCTGTAGGCATATAAAGCGAGAGATGGAACAATGTGTCACATATGATACCGCGCTGGAAAAAATTGTCAAGCAGCGAGTCTCAGACGTTGAGACGCCTAAACAATCGTTCGCAGCCTGATAATTTTTCGGTGCCGTGCTATATGCCACGCATCGCTTCACTTCTCACTATCAAATGCCTATCGAGTCCGACCTACCGCTTTTCTCGCGCTTATTCGCTCAAACATTTTATAGAATTACTCGATAACTATTGCAAATTTTACAAAATATAGTACTTTTCTGTTCAACCGTTCTACCTGTATACGAGCAGATGGACACACCTTATTCGTAACATCCTTTATATGTGTATACATATATGTATGTACATACATACACTAGGACCGGTATTCATAGTCAGATCTTATACTCAAGACCATCGTGAATTTATCTAAAGATGCTGTATGCTGTAAACAGTCTTGAATATAAGATCTGACTATAAATACCGGTCCCCTAGTGTACATACGAATATTCATCTGTACATATTATACACGGAAAAAAAAGATGTTTCAACAAGATCAGTGTAATTGAAACTACAAAATTCGTGATATCACCTTAAAAATAACCTTTTTTAATAAAAGAAAAGGTTAAAAAAGTTGCCAAGAGTATAAGCGTCATCCAATCAAAAAATTTTAATTTAATTATTTAATTATTTGGATGTTTTTTACAAAAAAAAACATTTTTATCTTCTCCCCCCCTCCAAAGTATTGTCTCTACAAAGTAATGATATCATCAAATGGCGCCAACTAAACTGAATATTTATACAAACGAGGTACTTTATTACTTTTTATATTAAAATGTTATATCCAAACAATCGAGCATAAAATTTTATCGGAAGAAATAAAAAAAAAATATTAATGAGACAATTTTTTAATACTATTTCAATAAAAATTTAATGCAAACAAATTTAATACAAGTAAATATTTTATCAAAAGATCGCCTTTTCCAATTTAATTGTGGGACATATATCGATCCTGATTCATGACATCACTGTTTATTAAAAACATTTTCCCCTGCTTTATAGGATTTCATTAATATTTATAAGAAATAATATTTTATACATCGTGCTTGCAAAATCAGTACAAATCTCGATTCGTTAGTTGCTAATATTGGAATGAGCACCTGCAAAACTCAAATTATACTAATAGTACTTAGTTTCGAGAGGTAAATCGCTGAGGGCTTTGTGGTGTACAGATTTGCAGCATTACTAGGCATTACTAGACATTGTTTTAGCATTAGTGGGTGTTATTTAGCCTTGCTGGAGTGTTATAAAAAATTTGAAAAGATAAAAAAGATGAAATATACAGAGTGTATCGAAAGGTAAGGTCAACCAAAAAGGAGGTGAAAGAGGGGCATGAGTAGAACACAAAATGTAAATAAAGTTTTTTCGTATTTGCTATGGTTAAGAAAATACAACGCTTTATAGGGGTGCATAAAAAGTGTGAAACCTCTAATATTTCGAAAATAGCATTTTCGAGAAAAACGTTTTATACAATAATTGTAGGGTTTTAAGTGAAGCATTGCACAGAAAAGTTAGTATGGCCTTGAATAGTGTTCTCAAGGTCACATAAATATAACCCACACATTTTTAATAAGTACCCTATAGTTTTTATTGCATATTATTGTAGCTTATCCCGAGGACTTTCCCAAACAGTATGTGTAATGCTTCACTTAACACCCTACAATTTTTGTATAAAACATTTTTCTCGAAGATGCGTACTTTTCGAAATATTAAGAGGTTTCACACTTTTTATGCAGCCCTATAAAGCGTTGTATTTTCTAAACCATAGCAAATATGAAAAAATTTTATTTACATTTTGTGTTCTACTCATGCTCCTCTTTCACCTCCTCTTTGGTTGACCTTACCTTTCGATATACCCTGTATAATACAAGAAAATAAAGTACAACAAAATAAGATAATAAGATAAACAGGAAAAATCTTCAGGGTCGCCAATAATAATTAACAACATCAAATTTGGTTGACCGTATCTGGCAATTTTAATGTTGAAGAATCACTACCCCAGTCAGAAATGATTCGTCGATCGCCGTCGATTCGACGTCGTTTCGACATCGATCTACGAGTAAGTTCTGACTGGATACGTTTTGACCACGGGTTTTGATCCTTTTCAAGCGATCAGACTACACAAAATAAAAGAATTACCTCCAATTATCTCCCATTCTTGCTGACATAGTGATGGATGATCTCGAGACACAATGTCTGTAGTACCTAGATCCAAAATTGACGATATACTTGCTGTTTTCAATACATATCACCCTAGACTCAAATTTACCTACGAGACTGAATCTAATAATTTCATCAATTTCTTGGATACTACTGTTCTGAGATATGATGGAAATTTAATAACCAACTGATACAGAAAACCTACTTTTTCTGGACGTTATGTAAACTTTTTTCTAACCATCCATTGAAATACAAAGTTAACACAATCTCACATTTAGTAGACCGGGCAATAATTCTTTCTGATAGACGTTTTCACCAAGATAACATTCAAATAGTTAAAAATATTCTAACAAATAATTGCTTCCCCACACCACTCATAGACAAACATATTATATCCAAACTCAAACAAATTAAATACCAAAATAACATTGATGACCAACCTAAGATCTTGGACCCTCATAGACATATAAAATTTCCATATATCAAGGGCGTTAGTGAAAGTGTCAACCATAAACTTCGCAAAGTCGGTATTAGCACATTACTGACCATACCAAAAAAACTTGATTGCATTATAAGAAAAGAAAAACATGCCTTGACCAATGACCAAAAGGTTGAAGTCGTTTATAAAATTGACTGCAGAAATAGTGACGAAATAGAAACGTCTCATACCTTGGAGACAGACCAAACAACATCTAAAAACTCGAATAGAAAAACATTCGAGTGATATCAGGAAACACGTGAGCAACCACTTTGTGGTCAGCAAACACCGTACATCTTTTAGTCATGATTTTGATTCGTTGTCTCTGTATGTTTTACACCGTGAGAGTAATACAATAAGGAGAGAGAGATAGTTGAAATTGTTTTTATAAAAAAGATTAATGATACAATCAATTTACAAAATGACACGGAAAATCTTAACGCTATTTATGACTGCATTATTAACCTAACTTAATTCCAGATATCACTATTTATTCTTTTGACTTTTACTTGTTTTTTATTGTACTCGTGACCTAATATTTAGTCAGTCATGCTTCGTCATCTCTCAAGTAATGTTCTCGTGTAGTAAACTCCGCCACAAAAATTTTATAGCATGTAAGACCATATATTATTAATTTCAACCGAAATTTATGCATCTTTCTCTTTCTAACACACTCATTTTTAGTATGTGAATATAACGACAATCTTTTCTACATCACCGAAATACATGCGAATCCATGTACATGACTTTCTCAGATAATACCTCCAACAATATTGTAATTTGTGTAACTGTTATCTTAATATCTTGGACTGGGTTATTTACTTTATTTATGTAATAATTTGTAATTCTTTTATTTTGTATAGTTTGATCGCTTGAAAAGGACCAAAACCCATGATCGAAACGTAGCAATTCTTAAACATTAAAATTGCCAGATACGGTCAACCAAATTTGATGTTGATAATAAAATAAACCCACGCAACAATTCTACATCTTTTGGACGTTTAAAGAACGTCCCATTTATCCTGCATGGATATCCGTATGACGTAAGGAAGACGTTCAGTAGACATTTTTCGTATGTACAATATACCGCCCAAAGACGTCCAGTAGATATCGTCAGTACGTACACTGTATCGTCCAAAGACGTTGACACATCATTGTAACATTTATTGGACGTCTTTGGGTCCAATGGCTGTGTTTAGCAGAAAAAGCTGTCTTGCATTTGTTGTAACAATCGTGAATCTGATGCTCTAAGATTCATTAATTAAGAACATCCCGAGCAGAAATTTTAGTAGGGTCCTGGTAGGGACCTAATAAGGATGCCTTAATGCCTAGTCACGCACTCATCAGGCAGCTCTGACAGGGCCCTGATCGTAAATGTAACGTCGAGAATTAAAATTGCCTGATTAGGTTGTCCTTATCAAGACCTCATGACTTGCCCTTTATTACGCCTTACAATTTCTAATAGAATAGGGGGGTAGATATCAATAGGCTCCCTATTAAAAAATTCAATTTTTTTAAACTAAATTTTAAATTGTGTTAAATTACATAGTCATCAAAAGTATATTCAGGTTATTGAAGTTTATCCATGATCCAGACAACTCGCTGTTGCATCATATCGGCTCGCCTCTTGTACCATTATAATACGGGATGATTTTTACTTACGAGACGAGAAAGACTAACGCGCGGTTGCCACGTCGCGGCTGTGAGTGGTACTAGTGTTATACAATTCAGGTTAACGTTTATCAATTTCTATGAGGAAATCAGGCGTACCAGATCAGGCACATGTCAGGGATTCCTTATATATTAAGGTATTCCTTACTTCCTCCCTATCGGGCCCTGACCATACATAAGGTATGCATGATTTTATTTCTACTCGGGATATCCCAATCAGATTCATAAATTTTATAATTGTAAAACAACTTTTTCTATTAAACGCAGCAAATGTATTCAATAAATGTTACATTCTCCCAGGATATACACTCGATTTAATGTAGACATCTTCAAGCGAACTATGTACACTTCTGTATTCAGTACCAGTGTTAGGGTGGGGCGCGGTTGGGCGATCGCCCAGGGCGCCAAATCTATAGGGGCGTCGCTGCCTGGTTTTACTTAGTTTGAGATTGAGAGATTTCCTAAAATATAAAACCAAAATGGAGTTTGTCGTTCGATATTATCACCTTGTCTTTCCTTTCTCAAGAATTTCAAGCCCTTGAATTTAAATGAGCGCCACGATAATCTTGCTCAAGACGCCAATGTTGCTAAAATCGGCACTGTCTGTATTGTATACCTACTAAATGTATATGTATTATGTCCATACATAATTATAAAAAATATATATAATTATATACAAATTCATAATCATTTCAAATAATTATTACACTTATATATAATTATATTAAACAACACATATACATATATAATTACATTATTTATATTGCATTACATTATATGTAATTATATATAAATATACTTAAATGTATTTAAAAAATTATGTATGTACATACATGTTTCATATATAATTATACTAAACGATTACATTGGCACGACAAATTTTAAATAGGAAAAAGATTCAAGCGAGCAACTATGTAGAAAGAGCGCAAATATTAAAATCTGTTGGACTTTTCGCAAAAAAGAAACACGCGCCAGATATCTCGAAATGTATTGAAATTTACCAGAAATTCCTGAAACATAGGATAAACAATGATTTTTTGTCTGAATTCTCATTTTTTGTAGAGTTATTTTATTTTGCTGCTTGTTGACTAAGTAAGGATTCAAATTAATAGTTTCAAAAATAAAAGTAAATGGATAATTATTATTCAATAAAATCTTGATTATGAACTTCAAGTTTTTTTCATGGAATCTGGGATGAGATAACAAAAAGGCTCTATCCACCATGCTCATTACTGTACTTCGTTTTTTAGACTCTGGGTGTTGGAATAAGTAGTCGAGGTATCTTCTCGAAAAAGTCGATTTATGGTACCAGTCAAATATTAAGCTATATTGTTAATGTTATTGCGAGGGGAAAACCGCTGAGGGCATTGTGGTGTACAGATTCGCGGCATTGCTAGGCATTACTAGGCATTTTTGGGCATTAGTTTAAGCATTAAGCCTTACTGGGGTATTATAAAGTTACAATATGATAAAATAAGATAAAACAAGATAAATAAGTTAAAATAAGATAATAAGATAAAGTAATGCCTACTGGGCGTTAATGGGCATTGGTGTACAAGATTTTGGTCAGCGGTTTTCCCCTCGTTTTAATGATTGTTACATCTAGAAAAGTAAGCATGTATCCCTGCTATTCTCTATAGTAAATTGTAATCTTGGATGGATACTCGTAGCATTGAACATTTGTAATGCATTGTTGATATCATTATGTGGGATTATTATCACAATATTATCAACGTATCTAACGTGAAAAGGTATCTCAATTCCCAGTCTAGCCAGTGCTGCAATTTTCAAATCTTTCATAACTTGTAAGTCTGTAATAATGCACGACAAGAAGAATCCCACATGAGAGTTCCAAAATTGTTTTGCCAAAGATGTCATTGAACAAAAAAACATTGAATTAATTGAATTAAGAGATTCAATTTTATAGCATTAAGATTAAGAAATTTTATTAATAAAATGTATTTGACGAAGTTATATCCATCCGAGTAAAAACCACTATGTATCTAATTTCGTCATACCGAATTGACATCTCAAAAATTAAAATTACTTTGATAAACGCAAGATAATTCTATGATGAAATTTAATCTTAGTATTGTAAACTCTATTAGCGTCTTGGAAAAAATTATTTTAAAAAATCGAAAAATTTTTTACACATGTAAAAACTTACAATCACTCCGTAAGCATTCTCACTTAATTTCGTCAGTGTGACAAAATAAGAGACACGAGGTAATTTAAGGACACGTAATTTCGTCACCCACTTTATTTAAATAAATAATGTGAAAATTGGAATGAAAATTTTTTCTATACTTTATTCAAACTTAATTTATGTAAAATTATCAGCACAAAACTGAATTTACTTACCAATCGAAATCTGAAACCTTAAGATACGTCCGCTCGTCACTAACAATAAATCTTGTGCGTGACTGCTACTAGTATGGCGCCGCGGCGATTCCGCGTTAGGATAAAGGTACTTATAGCTTTATTTTCTTATACGTCTTTCGGTTCAAAATTTCCGTATTGAGGCCATGAAAAGTGTTCAAATCGTTTCAAATCGGAAAATAAAGTCGATATGCGCGAGATTGCTTAATTTATTTAATTTTAAGAAAACCTGACGAAATTACGTCACTGACGAAGTTATAGCCGTTTACCTTAGGCTGTGTATCTTAAGGTTTCTGTAGTTGAAAATAATAATAAATTTTTAAAATAAAAATAAAATTTTTTTTATGTCGGGTAAACGTCAGAAATGTCGGAAATGTCGGTCCGATACTGACACGTAACATCGGGCCGACCTTATCATTTGGATATTATGCCGACGTCGGCGTCGGGGCGAAGTTACAATCGGTGCTGGGCCGACAGTCGCAAGTTGTCAACCGATGTTGGCCCGATACATTTGTAAAACCGTACCTGGGGAAAGTTACTTTATAAAAGTGTCTAGTTACAGTTACAGTTGTTTTGCTAAAAATGTAACTAGTTACAAGTTACCAATTCTGAAAAGTAACGCGTTACAGTTACAGTTATTCAAAAAGTACGAATCGTTACTTTGCAATAAAAAAAAAGCAAATCTGCAGTTGAATTGTAAAGTGTCGATAAAGGTGTTTATGCACAAATGCAAGGCCTAATGCAATTTGTGTAAGTTTAAAAAATATATAAAGTAACTCTTAATGTAACTATTAAATTAGTTACTACTTATTGACAAAATATAACTGAGTTAAGTTACAGTTACAGATGGAGAGAAAATAACAACGTTAAGTTAGAGTTACCAAAAAAAGTAAGTGTAACTGTAACTTCGTTACAAGTAATGAGTTGCTTCCTAACCCTGAATAAAGGTTATTAAGAATGGTCACTTAACAGCTTATGTTTTATGTATCATGTAGTGCTCTTTTGCTTGTAACATTTTCAAGAAAATTGTATCTACACAGACAGTGTATGTATGCAAATAATATTGTAACATACACACAATTTACATACACAAAAAATTTTCAATAATTGGAGACTATTGCAACAGCATATTCCTGAGACCAAATCAAGTAAAAGTTCTGTACTACTTTTCCCTCCGACAAACAGTTATCGAGATATTATAAGCTAAACATTTAAAAAGTTATAAATTTTCTCCTAACTATCTCAAAACGTATTAGGCAAATAAAAAAATATTTCGAACAAAGTTGTTCATATTAGTTAGTAGAATAAGATAGTATTATAAACAATAGAAGGTTCTATTTAAAAAAATTTTAAGTTATTTTCACGTAACCTTCAAATGACTATCCAAAGTCAAGTACATGGCACCAATTTATGTTCTCCTTCAAACCAAACAACTTTTGTTTGAAACGTTTTTCCATATCTTTCATATTTTTGGAAATATTTGCGTGGATTATTTAAAAAGAGACACCCTGTATAAAGTTGAAATTAATCATTTACTTTTTTTTACATACTAGAACAACACATGCGCACGCAACACACACGCTATTTACTCTTCCTTATTTTTTCATATTTAATAAGTTAAAGAACTCTAAACCTGTTTATTTTATTTAAATAAAATAAGCTTCCTTATAAAGTGATATGACATTTCTATTAAATTAAAATCACAACAAAACTATTTTATTTCTCTCTCTCTCTCTCTCTCTCTCTCTCTCTCTCTCTCTCTCTCTCTCTCTCTCTCTCTCTCTCTCGCACATACACACACACTCACTCACTCACACTCATTCACTCATTCATTATCTTTTTCCTCTGCTCACCTATCTGTCGAAATTCTTTGTTCACACTCATTCTAAAGTTGTAGGACCTCCTCTCAAATGAATCGAATATCATTTATAGATAAAACTTAAAGACTTACGTATGCAGCATCTTTCACTGCCATAGTCTGTTTATTACATAAAAATGTAGTGTTAATCTTTTTTGATTACTGAAATCAACACGTTAATCAAATATTAATTGCATTCTTTCAACTACATGTATTTATTATTTGTTAATCATATCACCATTTAGTATGAAGCACACTGTTCACGAGGATAATTAAAGATATTAGAATAAAGATGACTTCACAATAAGTTTACCGATATGTATACTTAGAAAATTGCTTATGTAGAAATACTTTCTACAAGGTTAATTGATTATCAACATGATAGTGAAAAAAGTAATGACAAAAATGTTGAAAAGTGCAATAACACTCAACTTTGTACAACAATATTTTTTGTAAGTGTGATAATGCATGTGCAATAACTGTACTTTTTTAAAATAAAACTATACATTTCTATTTGCATAAATCAATATTCCTCTGCACATCAAAATATATCATATTGCGGATAAAAGTGTTAAAGTAAAGTAAACGAAACATCTATAGTTCATAAAACGGTTAATATTTTAGCCAACACATTGTATTATAGTATAAAATGAAATAAAACAGATCTATAATATAACCTGTTCACTTTTTAATAATCTTATATTATTATATTTATATAGAAAATAAAAAATGCATTAATTTAAAAAAAGGATACGCAATAACATTTAAAAATATATATATTATAGCATGTATTCATACCGTTATACTTGTATGACAATCTGGCAACTAATGAATGCTCCCCTTATTTTGTAAATATTTTTAAGATATATCATATTTTATGTTAGGATTTATAAGCATAATAAAACATGAAATATGTTCTAAAATACTGATCTTTACCTGATTTTAATACTTTACATAAAAGCTGACTTATACAGAAAATAAACACATGGTTCTATTTTAAAAAATGCAAGTGCATTTTATAAATACGTTATTACATTTATTACATCTGTAAACACCAACATATTAGGAACTATAAGTACAATTTTGATTACTTTGTCTATTAACTCTTTTTCCCATCGATCGTTATCTACCCTAAAGTACACATACAGTTTTGATTACCTGATTACTATTATAGTATTATAAAATAAAACCACATAAAATTTAATATATTAACTTCAAATTTATTCCCTAAGAAACATACTCTGTGTATGTATGAGCATGTGCCTTTGAGTGCGCGTGTGTTACATACACACGCATATAAAACATATCTTTATTTTAGAATATTATTATGGATGTTGTAAAAAGTATATACTTTTTAATATACTTCTTATAACAAATTGTACAAATTTTATAATTGTACAGGTATAGAGAAGATATTTTAAGAAAGAAATATGACTCTTAACAGTTTCTCGGTTTATGAATTCTACGAAGATTTGCTATTGTGGGTGGACATAAGAATCAATATTTTGCAAGATACTTTATATGAAAATATATCAGAATAGAGTACAAAAGTAAACAAAATATGGTGAAAATTATTGAGTATAATTTTTAATTAAACAATTGTATAAGAACCGCCAATGTGGGTCACAAGGCAAGTAGGTAGCCCAACTTGCAAATCTTGAATCTTTCTGAAAATCGTGAATCTATGTACCGTTCTTACCACATTAGTTCTACGCGCCGATTTCTTTTTCGGACATAACGCAGTTTATCTTATATGTGGAATTGATGAGATATCTGCTGACGATAATAATTCCACATATAAGATAAGAAGTAGAGGTAAGAAACTAGAAGTAAGAAACGGTACATAGATTCACGATTTTCAGAAAGATTCAAGATTTGCAAGTTGGGCTACCTACATCTTGCCTTGTGACCCATATTGGCAGTTCTTATATATTGTTTAGTTTTAAATAGGGGTCTTACTTGAAAGTTTATTATAATTTTTAATATATCTAACTCTTAATACTTTTTATATACAGAATAATAGAGAAATCATATTACGTTAAAAGAATTATTATTATAATGATTCCAAAACTGAATTTTAAAAAATAATTAAGTTGATTTAAATCTTCTTTCAAAATCTTTATGTACAAAGTTCCTACGTGCTCTTCGAAACCATAACATTGTGTAACTCCAATTTTCTTCTATTATTCAAAATAGCAAAGATATGAAAGATATACAAGTTAACTGAATTGTGGTGTACCTATTATATATTACATAAATCTAATTTCGGAATTTAACTATGTATGGTATGTACATATTTTAATTTATCATCTCTTTTACACGCCCAGAATAACTGGTTTATATTTGAAAAAAAGAGAGAAAACTAAATATATTCTATGTTGAAAACAATGGAAAACTTTTAGGAGTTATTTCATATTTTATCTTGATATATTCCGACATAAAATATGAAATATGTCATAAAATATTCACTGTCTAATAACCTTTTTCATTTTTATATGTAGAATAAAACTGAGAAGAATTGACTGACATAAAAAACACGGTTGATTTTAAAGATTTTAAAGAGAAACTGTGATCGCACATTGCATCTATATTGATGCACCTAACGAAGAAAAGAATCACCAATTCATTTCTCTTTATAATTTTAATGTAAATATAAAATTATTAAAGCAACATTGTGCAAAAGTAAACCACCACGAAACATTTCATAACTTTTCAGAATAAGAATACCTATACACTTAAAAAATGAACAGTATCAGAGTTTCCGAAACATAAAAATATAACAAAAAATATTTTATATATAACTACATTTTAGAAAAAATAACATATTTATATTTCTCTAAACATGAATGTCCTACATGTCAAAAATATTTGTCATATATTTCATGTTCTAACCCAAACTTATTTCGCTAGTTGTTATCACAATATGTATAACAGATACATTATATTAAAATAATAATTGAAATAAAAATCTTGATATTATGCAAATAATTTTTTTAATAACTTGTTAATATGTGTATTAGTAAATATTGTTGCGAAATAAGATTATTATACATAAAGATAGAAAGCAAATAAGTATATATATAGGTATAATATTAAATATAATTGTGTAAAAGAAAACCAATAATGTGTGCTGCCACTTTCTTTATTGTTTAGTATTCTATTCCAAAATGTTGTTAAATATGTATAATGTATTGTCTATAATAGAATCACTAAGCAAATATTTCTGATAAATGTTAGTAAATAATTATTTTATTGTTATTTTAACGACGGTAAGAATTTTAACTCTAGTATTTTTTTTAAGAATACCTACATCTCCAAAACATTCTAGCATCTGTATTAATTATATATTTAATATTTGGCATAGTATTACGTCTACTAACGTGCTTGACAAACAACAACTCTTAATACCTTTTTGCAAAATAATATTGTACACATGGATTTCAACAGTTCACATATATGGTAGGTACATATTCCATACTATGTTTAAGCCATGTTGATCCACGATAAAATCAAGTTTTTATAGAAGTACCCAAAAACGTTTGATAGTACTTTAAATATTCCAGAAGGCTGCGTCCGCATACCGCACATCCTATGAATTCGTGAATACCTTGAAAC
Organism: Vollenhovia emeryi; assembly: GCF_000949405.1. Taxonomy (NCBI): domain Eukaryota; kingdom Metazoa; phylum Arthropoda; class Insecta; order Hymenoptera; family Formicidae; genus Vollenhovia; species Vollenhovia emeryi. The sequence goes on along the minus strand of NW_011966926.1, from coordinate 8,007 downwards.
TGTACAAAAATGGATAAAGCGGTATGCATACATTCGTAAAACGCATCAAACCTTAGTACACAGATAGATAAAAACTTGAACCTTACAAATAAGATATATTTCCAAATCTTAATTTTTACAAGTTAATTTTTTTACCTGAGATTTTCTTTGTTTCTTCACTATTACTATTTTTTCTGTATGAGAAACAGTACGTTCGTTACTCGTTTAAGCAACACTAGTGAAAAGTGTTGAACCGTAATTTCGATCTTGATTATTCCTTATTATTAGAATTATTTTATCGGTAATAACGTTTAAAAAAAATCATTACAGTAATAATTTATGTAATCTTTATTCCATTTATTTCAACTTTTGCGTTTTTATCATGTCAATAAACAAAAACGCCATTGCAAATGAAAAATATTATAGCGTATAATTGAAAACATTCTGAAAAATTACAGTTTTGTAGTTTTATTCGTAATACGATGGTATATTTTTTATACGTTGAAAAGAGAATAACCATTGATATATGTTCTAAAACGCATTAAGCAAATTAATAAATAACATCGTCGATTTTGGTGATACATAATTCTGACTCTTCGAGAATTCTTTATGCATACGTAATGTCAAACTCATGCATAATATCGTTAAATGATTTAAGCTACGTTGGATACCAAGAGGATTATCCGTCTTTGAATAAGTGTACGACGTTAAAATTCCGCGCGCAAGCCGATTAGATGTAAGTAACAATTAATAAATAGTAAAAGAAACGAATAGGATACATGTGTGAGCGAATTTTTGCTGCCAAGAATAGGTCGAGCATTATACAGGACATGATTATTCACCTTGGATGCATCCAAAAAGAAGCAGTAGCGACGTAAGGAAACAGCAGTGGTTTCTCGTTAACATGTTTTTCTATCCGTGATCACGCGCGAAGTTTATCCCGAAAGCACAAAGCACTCGACGGTATACCAGGCACCTCATACACGCACTTATAAACACTTCCTGTAGCGATGTACACCGTGCGTGAACGATTTCGTAGCGAACTTCCTCAAGCGAGACAGGGGGTTACGACAGCAGAGAGCGAGCTTCTCTCTCGAATGGATCAGTGTGCGGAACGACGACTGCAATTGAAATTGCACGAGAACCTCGCACAACACGGAACGGAAGCGAACTGAGCCATGGCTAGCTGTCCAAAGTCCGTATCAAACCCCTTCTCTTCCGCCACCTCATCGAGTTCTCCCCCACTATCCGTCGGTTATATCCTCCCACCATCCTCTTTGCTCACGCGCTCACCTCGCATTTCGCGTTCCACCGTTCGCACCATCAGACAAACCTCCCTCTTTGCGTTCGAAACCCCTCCTGACACTTCCGGCAGCGAGTTTGCATCATGCCTCTCTCTCATTTTTCCATCCCCGTGGATCGTTCCGTCCTTTTTCGCTGCTCTCGACGTCCACTCCCTCGATGCAACCCCTTGATGTCGTAGTGCTACCCCAACATGCTTATTCCTACATGTCAATTTATCGCGTCTCGAGTTTATCGAACGTAGGATTATCGCGTTGCGACGCCACATCGCACACGTTTTGTCATCCGCTCGAGTATCTCTCGCGGATAATATATGTTTTACCGTGCGCGCCGCGGTATCGATCGCGCCTTTTCAGTATTGTAATGAATCATGACATTTACCAGAACTATGTGAGATATAATTTTTCTTTATTTAATTTTCTCCTCTTCCTCCAACATATCATTCGCCATCCCAGTACACTGTATCATCGGCTCAACACTGTATATTTTTATGTACGTGTAGGTCTGTGTTTAATCTTCATCAAATTTACAAAATTTGAAACTTCTTAACTGTATTGTGTTGTTGAACTGTGTTAGATCCGCATAATTTCTCGATTAGATCGTCATTCTACTTGTTTTCTATTATTTGTGACATACACTTCATTGTTTCCATTTATTAATGCATGGAAACAAAATTTTCACGTATAAATTAAGTAGGTATACTCACGTATACCTATATATACTATGTTCACGTATCATCAGTTGTTATTTCTCATCCTTAGGAATAATCTTATAAGCGCATAATATTCCTAGCATATTCTATGAAAATATTATTAAAAATTAAACTAATATAATTATGATATTCCATGATTATTTTTTAATAACATGGGAATATTCTATTGAAGTTATACATATCTCCACTTTACAAATTTAATGTCCTTAGTATATTATTTTAATGTTAGTAGCATATCATAATAACATTCCTATGATGTTCTTCTGGTCAAAGAATTTCTGGGATATTATAATATTAAGTAATATATTATTAGAATATTCTCCAAATATTTTTGATATACAGATAATAATAAATCATAATATGCTATTAAATACCTATATATTTCAATATTTTTATTTGAATACTAAATACATAATAAACATACTTACATGTACATATACGTATGTATATTAAACTAATATGTTATAGATATTAAACTTACAAAATAAATTTCTCTGTATTATATTCGTTTTGCAACAATGGTAATGCAACGAATTTATTTTCACATGACAATATGAACATTTTATTTTTAATTTTGTCTAATGACCACATTTTTCTTGCGAAAGTTGAGAAACAACATAAAATTTTAATAAAGAAGATTCACATGGAATTGTAAGTAAATTTTTTTTTCGCTTATATTGTTTTCCACAAAAATTGGCTTTTTTCTCAAAGTCGTGAGAAAATTTTGTTATTTTTACAATTTTCCCATTTGTCAAAAAATAGCAATTATTATTGATAGTCTACACTCGAAAACGATATTTAAGATATTGAAATATCTTCTGTATATAAAGGTCCTTTTCTTCCATTAGGCAAAATGCAATAACGATTTTGCGATTTGCTAGCGACTACAAGTTCAGTTGTACGAGAATCAGTCCTTTCTATATCAGATTTTCTCTCATGAAATCGATTATACAATTGTTGTAATGGCTGCGCGTACTTTTTGATTATTTGATCTAGATGTTGCAAATAATTTTCATATTTAAAGGCACTGTAATTTTCTAATGGCCCAAATGTTTTTACATCTTGTATAACATGTATCAATCCATGTACATTATGCGACACCAAATATTCATGATACAAATGTCGTATTCCTTCAACAAAATTTTCTAACAGTTGCTCTACATATTCAATGTACTGACAATAATCATTGTTACATAGAATTCGTACAGATATGTGTAAAGCCAAAAAATGGTTAAATATATCTTTACCTAAAATTGTTTTTGAAACTACAGGACCGGTATATAATAGTAATAATCTATATTAATTTATTCCTATCTTAATCTTTCACCGACTAGTTATCATCTTTTATTTATTTAGTTATTCCTATCTTAATCTTTGACTGACCAGTATTATCATTTGACTTGATTTATCTATTTATCTATGTATTACTTTTATTTATTTAAATCTTAAATTTCTGACTCATTTCTTTGTTTTCTATTTTAATTTATTATGACAATTAACTAATTTACTTTGATATAAATTGAATTTTGCGCTCTGTGTTGTTCCGTACAGTTAAGATACTTGACTTCATAATTCTCATCCTCATATGTTTACCACACTTTCCGATTATTTTAATTATCCAGGACTTAAGCAAAATTTAATTTGATCCAGTTTTTTAATCTTTTTTAAATTTTTATTCAGTTATTTATTCCTATCTTAAGCTTTGACTAACCAGTTATCATCATTTGACTTGATTTGTCTATTTATCGATTTATTACGTTTACTTATTTGAATCTTAATTTCTTTGTTCTCTATTTTAATTTATTAGAACAATGAAAGAATTTATTTTAACATAAATTAAATTTTGCGCCCTTCGATGTTTCGTAAAGTTCAGACACATGATTTTATAACTTTTATCCTCTTATGTTTACCACACTTTCTGATTATAATGTTCACCTCATCAATAACGCTGTGTCATTGTCTTTTAACCCTTAAACTACACCTGGGGTCAAATAGACCCCAACAAAAGTTTGCGTTAAAATATCTGCTATATAAAATGTGAAGTTGGGACTTATGGCACCAACTGTTGGTAGTTGAAGTCTTCCTTTTTAAGACTACACACTAGTTGTGGGTCCCAAGGTGCTAGTTGACTAGTGACAGCCGTTCGAAGTAGACGTTTCGAGACGCTGGGGTCAATCTGACCCCATGTGTAGTGTACGAATATTGGGAGGAAATTTTTTTCAATTTTTTTTTCAATTTTACTGCATTTCAACTAGAAAAATGTAAGTATTAATTTATATACCGTATGATTTTTTTTATTAGTTATAACATAAATTATAATACTTTTAGATGGCGTATAATTTGAGTTTGAGAACTCGGAGCATACGCCAGATGCTGTATTGAAATAATGTATTCAATCTTTATTTATCATATATTTTATAAAAAAAAACATTTTACACGCAAAAGACTATCTATTTGAGACATACGCTACACATGGGGCCAATCTAACCCCCGCTAGTTTAAACAATTGCTGCAATGATACTATTCATTTTTTTATGTAAAAAATTAGACATATTATAGTAACATTAACAAGTAGGATAAACTTGGTTTTCCTAGCCATAAATAATGATTGCAATAATTTAAAAAAATTAAAATGTGCCTTCAATTTTTCCAAAATATCACACCTTTGGTTGTCAAAGTAAATACCTTTTTTGGAATGTGCACTATTGCAATTATTTTTATCTTAAAGAACATTGTTTCAAGAGTATCCAGATAAATTTTTAGGTTAAAATATTAAAAATGAAAAAGTTATTGAATTTTAAGTAAAAACCGGCACTTTTTGAGCTTCTTTCTACATTTTAATTTTTTTAAATTATTGCAATCATTATTTATGGCTCGGACCAAGTTTATCCTACTTGTTAATGTTCATATAACATGTCTAATTTTTTACAACATCAAAAATGAATAGTATCATTGCAGCAATTGTTTAAACTAGTGGGATCAGATTGACCCCATGTGTAGTGTATGTCTCAATTTAAATGTGTGTAGTTTAAGGGTTAATGCTATTGTTACGGATCCGTCCCTCTGTCAAGTTGGGGTGAGTCTCTCAATTCCGTTTTCTTTTTCTTTTTTTAAACATAATTAAAGTACTACAATAAATTTACATTATTGCTCACGTATTTTATTTATAATTTTTATCTCTCATTTTTCTTTGGTTTTTGACAACCCACCCTCCCCCCATTTTTTTCCTTTCCTTTTTTCCGTTTTAGTCATTCAGTCCTCTTTATGTCTGGGAGACTCACTGATACTAGCACAGATAGAAAGATGACTCTGAAGTCTTATGGGATGTTGATTCCATGAGATTTTACCTTATGCTTTATTCGGTTTAAGCGAGGTAATTGATCATAATTGTTTGACTAATCCGTTTTATATTCTGTATTATATTCTTATCCCGAACTTTCGTATGATCTTATTGTAGTTTCACTGAAGAAGGCCCGAAGAAGGGTCAAAACGTTTGTTTCTTATTAAAGAGAAATTTTGACTTTTATATTGTGAGAACCGAGTTTCATTCATTTTGTGGCTAACATTGGCACTTTCCACTTACTACGTACTTTTTTCCTTCTGGGACCCAATCAGGAATAAAATGTTTGAAAAATATTTTTAAAATATTTTAAAATGTTTTAAGAAACATTTTTTAAAACGTTTTTAAAAACGTTAAAAATAATGGAATAAGTCCCCTTTTTTCATTAAAAAACATTTATTTTAATGTTCAAAATGCTGTTCTCTTAACATTATAAAAATGTTTAAAAATCATTTTATTTTAATCACCAAAAATGTTTTTATAATGATAAAAACATTATTTCAAACATTAAAATAAATTAATTTGAATTTTGAGAGGCCAAAATTAACGAGCTGATATGTTGGATGTTTTCAAAGTAAAGTTTTATTCTTAATTATTTACATCGGTGAACGTTTCGACTTCACTTAGTCTTTCTCAACACCACATTATCTAATTTGCTTAATGTAACTTAATTAAATGTATAGGAGTTTTTTAAATTATAAATTTGAATAAATAAATTATAAATAGATTTTTCGTGAATAAGTAAATTATAAATAGATTTTTAAATAGTAAAATCGTCCGATATACTTTTCTCCGAAAGTAAAACATGTAAATGATTGTCCCCCCTGTATATTAATTATAGTCATTGAAGTAAAATTAACAATAAGAAGAAGGAGAGTACATCCAGTCACTTAATTAAAACATGTCTACAATCTTAAGACGGACAGAGGCCAACAGCAATCGTTAAACTTATTCTATTTTTTCGTAGATCAGTTGCTTTGTTCTTCGGAGATGTATTTCCTCAACCCCAATTAAGGTAATATCCGTCCAAAGTTCAAAGCGTCGTTTGGTTTGATTCGAGATCTAAGGTTTAAGTTGATTATTTAAAGTCTAATAATTTTTTTTTTAGTCTAACCTTAATGTTCTTGATTCCGGTTGCATTTTTCCAACGATTGTCGATTTGATCTCTGTTCACATTGTCGTGTGCCTTGTGACTGGCTAAACAAGCGCGAGTCTCGGTTCGATGGAAAACAACGACTAAGAAATTTTTCATATTGTCCCTAGGTGGGAACGATCCCCCAACCTTTTCAGTAAGCCACTGTATGATTCGTCGAGCAGTTCAGTGTCTTTCCGGGAATTTATTCCATTTTTTTGTTTTCTAATATGAATCATTTCGGATATTAGTCTTTTATTAAAATTATGCTCAGTGTCGAGAATTTTGACATTATCCCAGTCCATTTCATGATTTTGTTCAATCATGTGGTTCGAGACCACTGAGAATCTCGACGGATCATTATCACGAGACACGGTAGTGTCTCGCGCCAAGTATAAGCGACTAAGTATAAGCGACAAACCTAACTACGCGCGCGACACCGACCGTGTAAGTTTACGCGAGTACACGAGTTGACGGGCCCTCAGATTTTCGGATCTCAACAACGGCTGATCCGACGAACTTGAGACTGCGCTTAATCGATAGCTTGGGTACAATTTGCATAATAAAAGTGTTTTTACTTTTCTCCTACGTGCCCCATGAGTGGAGATATTGCAATGCAAAGTCCGCGGTTGTGAAATCAAGATTAAGAACCGTGGTCGTCGTCGTCAACCACCAAAATTCCATTTCATATTTCTGCCGCACGTGGCGCTCGCAAGCGCGGCTGACGTGACTGACGTTACCGACTTAATTATACGAGCGCCGGTAAATAGAGTGAACCTAATATAATCTTATACATATATTGTGCCGATTTATTTTTTAATAATAACGTGTCTCGTGATAACATATCTCGTGATGTCTCGTGATTGATATATCTGGGTGTATTAATACCTTGAACTCGATGTCCACGTATCCCAGGTCGCCGATGACGACGTCCAGACAGTGCGCTCCGTATTTTCGGTGTCTAGGTGTATTAATACCTTGAACTCGATGTCCACGTATCCCAGGTCGCCGATGACGACGTCCAGACAGTGCGCTCCGTAGTTTTCGGTGTCTAGGTGTATTAATACCTTGAACTCGATGTCCACGTATCCCAGGTCGCCGATGACGAGGTCCAGACAGTGCGCTCCGTAGTTTTCGGTGTCTAGGTGTATTAATACCTTGAACTGGATGTCCACGTATTTCAGGTTGCCGATGACGACGTCCAAACAGTGCGCTCCGTAGTTTTCGGTGTCTAGGTGTATTAATACCTTGAACTCGATGCGTGGACATCGAATTCAAAAATAAAATCAAAAATAAAATCGTCGATTATTCCCTGGCGTTTAATATCACACAATCGGTCATATCGAGGTTCTCTCTCGTAATAAAATAATAATTGTGCACAATTATATTCTGATAAATAAACAGTACGAGATATTTAACACTACAAAAGGGGTGATGTGGCGACCCACGCCACATCAGGCGCGCGGGCACCACACGTCACGGCGCCGCTCCTGCGAGCGCCGACGACACGGCGCGCGGCGGTAGTACGGCGCGCCGCCGATA
>NW_011966925.1:47496-57148 GCF_000949405.1 Vollenhovia emeryi | reverse complement strand
CCGCCATGTTTTTGATAGCCCCAACAGTGTATCAACGGCTAAAAGTGCCTGGGCCCTTTTCAGGATCGTATCCAGGAAAGGCGCGTACGAACTAGCGTACATTATTTATTGTAAATGGAAATGGCCTATGAGAAAAATGTTCTAATAAAAGTAATTAATGTAATTACTTGCTCCAACGTATAAAAGTATTAACGCGTTATTCGTCAAAACTGCAAATTTTTCAATGTCACACCGACTTTGCACTAACACACGTACAAAAATCCTGTGATTGGTCATAGCTAAAACATGTCGGATATATGCGCAGTACGGATCGGCGCGAACGTGAAACAAAAGAGCGAGTGCCCATACTGGTTATACTGTGGTAATGGTGCGCGAAATTTGAAGTGTGTATTTAGGTAAAGCAGAGAATACTTCGAATAGTATTGAACTTGTGCGTTAGGTTAAAGCAGAGAATGTATTCTCTGCTTTATTTGAAGTGTGTATTTAGGTAAAGCAGAGAATACTTCGAATAGTATTGAACTTGTGCGTTAGGTTAAAGCAGAGAATGTATTCTCTGCTTTAACCAATGCACAAACAATTCAATACCATTCGAAGTATTCTCTGCTTTACAGACAATATTTACAAAGAACACACGCGCACGCACACATACACACACAAGCAGGGGGTACTTTTAATTTACCTAAATACACACTTCAAATTTCGCGCACCATTACGTCACTACGCATGCTCGGTCAGTCTGCGCTGCGCCCGTATAGCGCCAGTTCGTGTCGGTACGACAGGTATCCTAACCCCAAAACCGTCACTTTTCAACACGTTATAACTTTTTTTCTGTGGCAGAACGACGATTTTCACTTTCACAGTTGTGTTTTACGCATCGAAATACACAATATTGCTGCTAAGTTACAGTCAGATCGGTGAGGTTGCCCCTCTCCTTCAGTATTACCTAAAAAAGTCGAAATTGACCGGCTAAGTTTCCGGAGGTCTCTCCTTGAGCAGAAGAAGCAACCCTCCTCTCGTCCGCGTGTTTCGTTAACGTTAGGTTATGTTCACAGTTAGATTAGGTTAGATTACTTTGTATTCTTGAGAACAGAATTAGCGATTATGCTTGTACCGTAGAGCAGTTTCCCAGGAGTACGAAGATGTTGCTGTTGAAACGTGGACTCGAGGCGAGCCTCGCGCAAAACCTTCCGAGAGCGTCGAGGCCGCTCGTGGCATATTCCTCGGAGCCGAGCGGATCGGAACGTCGGTATCGGTTATTGGCGCCCCAGGAGGCGAAGGACGAGCCGTCGTTCTCACGCGTGTCTTGGTGCTTTCAGAGTTCCGAGTGCTGGAGCTTTATTCCAAGTATAAAAAGGTCGTGACGGAGAAGCGGAAAGCTGTCAAGGTGAACGTCCCACCGCCCAGGACGGCGCAGATGCCCGTTGACCAGGACTGGCCGTCGGTCTGGCCGGGCGCGCGAACCTTCCACCCGGGCTCCGTGCCGCTACCGTTGCGCCAGGGCTGGGTGGAAAAGGGCGCGCCGCCCGGCAAGTACCACAACGCCGAGCTCCTCAAGATCCCGAATTTCCTGCACCTGACGCCACCGGCGATACGGCGGCACTGCGAGGCGCTCAAGCAGTTCTGCACCGAGTGGCCCATCGGCTTAGAAACCGAGGAGAAGTGCGCGAGGCACTTTCCCGTCGAGATCGTCACGTCCGACTACTGCTACTCCTCGCCTACCATACGCGACCCACTTGCCAGGATTGTGAGCTTGCGAGTGCGGCTGTCCTCTCTTCACTTGGACACCCACGCCAAGGACAAGCTGCTGCGATTGCTGGGAAACAAGTACAATCCGGAGACCGATGTGATAACGATCACGGCCGACAGATGCCCGACTAAGAAGCAAAACCTGGAGTACGCGCGGTACCTTCTCACGGCGGTGTACCACGAGTCGTGGGTGAGTGACGGCCCGACTGTATCGATCGTTGATGAGCTTAGCGAGTAACACGAGTAACGTCTTGTTTGCAGAGGGTAGAGTCGTGGGAGGCTGAGAAGTCGGTGGCAGACATGGAGTACTTTGACTGGGACATCAGCCCGAGTCGTACGAGTCTGGTGACGCTGTACAAATGGCCGGAACCGCCGACCGATAACGATTACGAGACCATTCCGCATGTGACGGAATACAAAATCGCTGTGTCAGACCTGATAAACAACGGCGAGGACCAGTACTCGGTCAACAAGTACAAGGAAGCGGTTAAAAACTTGTTAAGTCTTAAAAGCGATAATAAAGGTTAAGCGTTGTAAAACATTGTATTGTAATCACGAAGAACTGAATCTATTTCCCCGTGGTTTCCGTAAGCGGCGTCCTACTTGACGAGTTCAATTCGCCGTGTTGCAATTTCACGCTCGTTACCCGCCGTGACTGACACGCCAATGCAGCGGAATCGTAATGGTGTTCGAATTTACGTCAATTTGAATGTAAACGCCGACAATCGGAGCGTACGAAGAGTCAACCGGAAATGCTCGTTATCGTCTCTTCTTCTCAGTATTTATATATATTCGCCAAGCACGTCGAGCCACCGTCACTCGGCGATGTAAAGATTTCGACGACGCGGTATCGCGTGGCGTTAACTCTTCGCGCGTAGTTGCTAAGATGCGCTGAGGACCTCGTCTCCCGCGTATACTGCACGATACAAAAAGCTCAAGTAGCCGCTCGGGGTATAAAATGTTGAGGATCACGTTGCTCCTTGGTGCGTTCGACATCATTCGATGCGAGATGCAGACGACGAGACTGGAAAGGACCGTGGGCGAAGCACCGTCTTGCAGTAATCCGCCCCTGTGTTACTTATCGGATACGTACAAGACGGAGCCGAGGGCCGTGTCTTTTCTACCATACCTGAATTCTCCGAATATGCGCAAGCAACAGGTGATTCAGCGCAGCTACTACGGTGGATTCGGCTCGTCGTGGCCGGCTTATTACCAGTAAGTATTTCTTTTCCTTTTTTCAAATAATCGTATCCGTAGTAATAAATAGATGTTAACTTTAAGCTTAGCTTAACTCGTTCTTTGTCTCCTTCCAACTGTTGCCTTAGAAGGAGACAAACGTGAATAAAATTAATTGCAAGACTAAAATCTGATAATCTCTTTAGGGCTGCCAGTAATAAACAACAATGTAAAGTTTGAGCGACCTTAACTGGCAAATGTTTAATAACTGCTAATTATATAATTGTACAATGCGCGACGTCTCGACCATGGGTTTCGGTCCTTTTCAGGCGCAAATTTCTGGAAGAGAACAATTCTTATCGTCGTATTACATCTCGATAACTTAATTACATTACATGAAAATATGGCTTGTCATGTCGGATGAATATTAACAGAATCAGTAGAATTAAGACACTCAGTTACCTTAAATTCATTGCGCACAGGCCTGACTGAATTTAAGGTAACTGAATGTCCTAATTCTACTGATTCTGTTAATATTCATCCGACATGACAAGCCATATTTTCACATAATGTAATGTAATTAAGTTAATTTAAGATGATAATACGACGATAAGAATTGTTCTCTTCCAGAACTTTGCGCTTGAAAAGGACCGAAACCCATGGTCGAAACGTCGCGCATTGTACAATTATATAATTAGCAGTTATTAAACATTTGCCAGTTAAGGTCGCTCAAACTTTACATTGTTACAAGACTAAAGTTAAGCGACGTTTGGCGAAACCGGGCCTAAGACGCGCCACTTATTAATTCTCGGCGAGAAAAATAACAGGCTAGGAGTAGACCTGGGACTTCCCGCCTCCCAGACGAATGCTCTTCCAACTGACCTATCCAAGCCTCCTCTGTCCGTCGCAACATTCGTCGGTAGTGATAAATGACGTATGTTTCAGCGCTTTTGACCCCATCAGCGTGTTGGCGTCACTGGCGTTCTTGGCATTTCTACTGCAGTCGTTCGCCACGCTCTTCGAACGCTCGAGATCGATCCTGCCGACGATAGTCAGCGGCCGACAATCGGACTTGGGAGTCTCGGAGGCCTCGAAGCATGTGTCGCACGCCCTGCGGGAATACGTGAGTACTGTAAAGGCTGAACGTGTGAGCCGAGCAACGAGCAATAAGAATATAATGTACCTGGTGCTTTCAGGAAAATCTCAATGAAGATCTGGAGGAAAAGTAGTCGCTTCCAGTGTTTACACGCGTAGAAAAAAATATTGTCTCTCCAATCTCTCTAAGAATTTCCGTAAAATAATTTATTCTTCTTTCAAGGATACATACAATTAGTCGACGTACAGCAGAAACTTGTCAGTGTGGGTAAAATTTCATTGAACCTTTCGTATTAATTGTCATAATATTATTGTATTGTATTAATTGTTACTTATGTGATGTAAACCTCTAAACCCAAGTTTGGTAACGCGGAGCATTTTTTTCTTATGCACTCTCTCTCTCTCTCTCTCTCTCTCTCTCTCTCTCTCTTTGGCAACGGAGATTACATGAAATTTTGCTTTTTTTTATCACATGAAATCATATAATGTAATTTCCGAAGACAGTAATAAACGAAAGATTGAGCGGCTCGTCCAAGTTTTGCCTATAACGTCTTATCAATCTTAAATAAGTCTTTCAGAGACACCTTACGTAAATACACAATATAGTAGGTAGTTATAAAATTTGTCATTTTCTAATTATGCATAGAGAAAGAAAGAGCATATCGTACATGTACATAATATATATCTTTTCTTGAATTAAGCTACAAAGAACGTACATAGATAACATTGAAGAAAGTTATTTTATTAGAATACTTGACTCCTTCAGCGCGTGCAGTCAATAGCATAATATTTAAAATTCATATCTGTTAAAAAAAAATCTTATTAAGTCTTATTACTTAACGCGTCTGTGTAAGGCCACAATCTCCTCCATCTTGTGTCCAGGTGCCAAATTTTTGTCTAATCTTACCATGGAACTCTCGTAGACGGTGGAGCTGGTACGGATCTGCATAGAAAATAGAAACGACATCTCATAAAGCCGGGCAGGATTGATAGCGAATTCGGTTGCTCGCACTAGTGAGTACATGTTAAGGAGGTTGGCTGCTCAAATAAAAATGAATTCAAATTTATAGAAAAATATATATATTAAAATGATAATAAATATATATATAATATATATATATATATATATATATATGTATGTAAAAAATGATAAGAATTTTATAAAAATAAATGCAAATAATTCTATACATATTTTTAAAAAATTCTTAACATTTTTAACATGCTTTCGAGAATTAAATTACAGATATCGTAATACTTTGCTATGTTGACCATGCGCAATAGCATATAACTTCAATAATTAATTATTCGACAACCATGCAGACAATTGTCTTAAACTTTTGCATGGAGGACAGATTCCCATAGACGAATATTTTCTATAAACTTGAATTTATTTTTAGCATCTTCATTTCAGCAACCATCCTCCTCAAGGCATCGTTACGTTGCAGTTACTCTCTCGCAATGAAAAGAAAAATATCAAATCTGCATTTGAATTGTTAAGTGTCGATATAAAGGTTTACGCGCAAATGCAAGGCTTGGTGCGATCTGTGGAGGTTTAAAAAAATATATGAAATAACTATTAAATGAGTTAAGTTACAGTTACAGAGGGGTATATTAAATACTCTAAAGAGGTATTTAAGACAAAGTTAAAAATTGGGTGTAAAGAAACATTGGTGTGCGCTCAGCGCGCAAGCAACCGAATTGACTGTTAGGCCGCACCACACAAATATTGTTTAATACCTACTTCTTCTCAACGGTTGGCTTATGATACGGATGGGTTGTTATTAGACCGCGTCTCTCCTTGTTGCGTATCGCCTTAAACGCCGCGTTTACTTTCGCCTCGGAATTGTGCCGGGGAAGTGAGGTAACGCGATTGGACGCGTCGCTCTTCAGTTTATTCAGAATGGCGATACTTTTTGCACTCATTTGTATAGGCCTCTGTTTGTTCTCCTTGTCCACCCGAGTGTTATTCTGTGCAGCAGCTTTATTACTCGTCCCCAGTTTCTTCGTCTGCTTGGAGGGTGTACTGCCGCCTTCGCTGTTCTTGTCGGATAACACGCGCTTCCTGAAGAGGTTTTTCGCAGCAGTTCTCTCCTGCGAAGTCCCTTGCGCAGATTCGTCCCTCAGCAAGGATTTATTCTCGTGGCTGCTGCTCACGTCGTCCAGGTCGAAGGCGTTGTCGGCACAGCTACTTTCACCCGCGTTGAAGGTGGAGTTCAAGACGTTCTCGTTGTAGATGTCCTCGTCGTCCATCCCGGGTATCGCCGTGCCGATCGCTGGCATCGAATTGTTCAACGGGTCCATCCCAATCGTGCCTAGACATGTGAACATGTTGAAGTCGTCCTGCCTGCTCGTCTCCTCTGAGTCGGACCACTTGATATTTCGAAAACCTTCGAGCAGTTTGATCAACTCCTTGAACTCGAGCTGCATCTTCTCGGTCATCGAGCCGTGGCCCTTGAGCATGTTGTAGTAATTCTGCAAGGTGTTGCTCATGGTCTTCGTTATGGTGTTAATCGACTGCCTCTCGCACCGCAGAAGACCGTCGAGTTTCCTCATGTACTGCTGCATACTGGGGATCCAGCATCCCTCCAGTTTGGAGATTTGCAGGGACAGCTTGCTCTGCAGGTTCTCGTCGAGGGGCCTGCCGCTCGCCTCCTGTATCTCCGTCTCGACCGAGCACAACACCTGCCACGTCTCTTGCATCTGCGCCCGAAGGGCCTCCCTTTGCCGTTGGAAGTAATGCAGGGACTTGTTGACGCGTGACTTCCCGCTGGCGTTCTGCTCCTCCAGCGACAGGGCGTCGTTGGCCGCCGTTAGATTGTGCAATCTCTCGTCCGCGTCCTTCTTGAAGAGTATCCTGCACGCCAGGATCTTGTCGGAGCTCTCCAAGGCCAGTACCCTCTCCACCAGATCCCGCTTCTTCTCGTGCAACTCCACCAGCTTGTTGTACGTCTCCAGCATGGCGAGGCTCGGCTTGCACTCGGCCGGCTGGAGCGCTCCATTCTCGAAGGCCGCCAGTCTCGACTTCAATGCGTCTATCTCCTTCTTCTGCTCCTCCACTATCTTGATGTAACCGGCAACGTGCGTCTCGCAAGACACATTCTTCTTGGCGATCGACTTGATCTTCTTCGCGCGATTCGCATACCTCAGGGTGTTGTACGTGTCCTCGTAGGTGAAGCTGCTAGGAGCGATGTTGGCTATCATGACGGTGCGGCAGTTACCGCCGAGCGAGTCCTTGAGTAGCCTCGTGAGCTTGGAGTCTCTGTATGGGATGTGCTTTATGCCGTCCGCGAGATTGTTAATGCAATTCCCGAGAGCCAGCAGGGACTTGTTGATGTTGGCGCCCTCCTTAAACCTCACGCCCTTGCATCCAGTAGCCGAGGCCCTCTCGGATCCCGCCAGGTCGATCATGGACAGCTTGACCCGCTGCACCTGACTGTCCAGCTTGTTAATCATCTTGATGTACACCTGGAACACTGCGTGGCTCCTGCTGCTCTCCTTATTGGCGTCCGTTGGATGCTGAGTGCGATTCTTGTTACCCTCTGCCAGCAGCGAGAGCAACTCCTCGGCATTCTGGATGGCGATCGGCTCTAGACCGGCGACCACCACTCCGCACCTACCGTCCTCCCTCAGATGCAGCTGGCCGGTCTTGTGCAGCAGGTTCTGCACGTTCTCGTTGTATATCTCCAGGTAGGACACGCCCAGATTGAATTCCCGGTGCTTGCTCTGGTTCTCTATCTCAGTGAACAGCTGCGCCATGGTGCGGTACGTGATGCCGAGGTCCTCCCTGCTGCCCAGCATCGTGTGAGTTTTGCCGGCACCGGTGGCACCGTACGCGAACACGGAGCAATTGTAGCCGTCGAGGAGGCTGCTGATCAGACTCTTGGTGCTTCCCTCGAACACGTCGGCGTTGCTGGACGCCAGGTCGAACACCCGGTCGAAGATAAACTGCAGCTGCTTGTTCTGCCTCTTCAGCATGTCCCTGCCCTTCTGCGGCACGTTGCGGAAGAAGAAGGTCGTCTCGTGCTCCTTCGGGTCGAAGATGAGCATCTTGTCGTCCACGACCTCGATGGCCGTCCGGCAGTTGTCCTGTAACTCGCGCTCGTTAGGCGGACGCACTCTCACGATTACCTTGATCGAGATCTCGGAAGTGTCTTCGGTTTTCATCGTAGATGAAACTTTCATAGTAGAGCCGCTCGTGCTCGGCTTCGCCGAGCCGGGCGACAGTCGTTTCACGCCCGCCTTCCTCACTTTGCTGGGTGAGAACGCCTTACCCAGGTCCTTTTTGTTGAAAACCATCCTTTGTTAGCGCTGCAGAGAATCGCCGCGAGGCCTCACAGTGCCATAGCTTTCGCGGTGAGAGATTTCAGAGATCGGAGGAGCACACGTCACTTACGTTGTCCTCACATCGCGACATCGCCGTCTCGCCGCTGCTTCGCAAACTTCCCTTCGGCTCTCGGCGTTTCGTTTCCGTATTCCGTATACTCGACGCACGTACAACTCGCGGGGAGTAACTCTCCAGTCCTCTCAGGTCGCGAAAACGATCGCACGATCGACGTGGGACAACCAACGAAACGCTCTCGTCGCTGCAACAACGTTCGCGATCGGGGGAGCCGTTTGGCGTGGCTGCGTGGCTTGGCGTTACGTTGAGTTTTGAATTTTAAACGCCGACGATCGAGCGCAGTCGCGCCAACCGCGCGGCGCTAAGTTGCTAGGGGAACTGAACGCAGACTTGCAAACTTTGGGGCTTGGGTTACATAAGGTCTGTTCTTTATTAGTCGCTTTCCTTTTACATGAAAACTCAGATAAATCTCACTTGTGATACGTCCTTAGAACATATATACCTGGAAGGGGAATGCCTTTGGGTGCTTTCCAATTGCAATATCCCCACAGTATAACCAGTATGGGCACTCGCTCTTTTGTTTCACGTTCGCGCCGATCCGTACTGCGCATCCGACATGTTTTAGCTATGACCAATCACAGGATTTTTGTACGTGTGTTAGTGCAAAGTCGGTGTGACATTGAAAAATTTGCAGTTTTGACGAATAACGCATTAATACTTTTATACGTTGGAGCAAGTAATTACATTAATTACTTTTATTAGAACATTTTTTTCATAGGCCATTTCCATTTACAATAAATAATGTACGCTAGTTCGTACGTGCTTTTCCTGGATACGATCCTGAAAAGGGCCCAGGCACTTTTAGCCGTTGATACACTGTTGGGGCTATCAAAAACATGGCGGAAAATTGAGAACGCCCAGATCAAAGGCGCCGACAGAGAGTGCCCATACTAGTTATACTATGATATCCCATGGACCTAAGGCTGGGTCTACATAGGATGTAGTAAGTCGTGTCGGAAGAAATTGACCAATCACAGTTCATTATTCTTCGACCGTAAGGAGAATACCGTGCGTTCTTTTAGGAATCGGATACAGCAGTTTTTGCAGTAATTCATTCTTTTAGCCCGACTGCGCAGTCGACTGCACCGCAGATTTCCGTCAGCCGGCAAATCCGATGCGCAGCGGTTGCCAAATCCGATGCCTAAAAGAACGCACCCATAATGAACTGTAATTGGTCAATTTCTTCCGACACGACTTACTACATCCTATGTAGACCCAGCCTTAGGCTGGTATTAC
>NW_011966925.1:34317-44817 GCF_000949405.1 Vollenhovia emeryi | reverse complement strand
AGTATGCTGCGCATGAAATGGTACCTTTACGCTACAATTCAAAAAAGTCCCCAAAGTAACTAGCTTGACGCTCAAAGTGAGCGTCAAGCGTCAGCATGAAAATGCACCTTTACTGTTTTCACCGCGCATGTTAAAAACCCGGCTCGTCCCCATCACTGCGCGGGTCGAAGTTCGCGCGTGCGGTCGCGTGGCTCCGTACCGTTACTGTACATACCATGGTTACGTTCATTCTCGTGTAACGTCTCGCAGCACTGAGGGTTACACGTGTTTGCTGCTGGCTTTTACGCACGCCGCATCGCGATATCCGTCGTAACACTCGTAGCTCGTAGAGCAACAACTCGCGTACGTCCAAACCGATGTTTTGCCCCCACGAGCCTTAGGCACGTCAATCAATCCCGGAAGGGAGAGAATCGTCTCTGTATTACGTAAATCGCGGTATATTAAGCGGTACAGAGTCCTCGTTGCGACGTCAATTGACAACGGGAACTCGTCCGCCGCGATTACCCCCGAGTATCTTTAACCTACAAGGGGTCGAAGATGTGCTGGAAAAGCGGGGGCGAGGAGGAATATTAGCACGGGGAACGGCTGCCGAGATTCCAGGGGTAGGATGGTCTTGCAAAAGATCAGCTATGACTTGGTCAAAGGTTTCCGACATGTGCACGCCAGGACGAGCGAGTCTCGCGGCAACAAAAGCTTCCATCGGCTGTACATGGCACTGCCGCGGCTCACGCCGCAGGAGGTACGTTTACATCGCCCTTCTGCTGCCCGCTTCGTGCGTACCATCGCTGTTGTCTGATTGCAGGTCACGAACGTCCTGCAGGCCAACGAGTACACCAAAGAATTCTCAGGCTTGGGTTCTGTGAAGTATTACGACTCCAATCAATTAGCGTCCAATAATCCCATAGAAGACACGAGATCCGAGGCTCAATGTTTGCTGACTAAAGGTACAGTGCGAGAGGAACCCATACAGCACAGATAGTTGCAATTACATTGCAGAAACGTTGCAATCTTGCAGAGACATTGCAGGGATATAAATTGCAAACTTTCGATAGCAATATTGCAGCAATGTTTCAAAAATAATGAAAATACTATATTTTCTATTTAGAAAATGTCCCTAATTACGAGAATTTTATAATGTTATCTTTGTTGATACTAATAATGCGCGAATTATTAAATACTTGATCAGTGCGGTGTTGCTCACAATCTCCATCTATTGCAAAGCAACATAATCTCCTTAGGTTGCTTTGCAATAGCTTGCTATGTATTGAAAAAGGCCCGGATGTATATGTAATTAGTAAATTCTCTGCTTATGTACAACAACAAATTATTCCAAAAATATTGCACTGCAATCTCTCTGAGGGCGGACATTTCAACGTTGCTGCGACCCTCCAGAAACGTTGCAGCAATGTTGCGCAAGTTGCTGCGATATTGCAATCTTGCAATGTAACATTTCTGCAATCTTCCTGCAATCTTTCTGTGCTGTGTGGGAAAGCTAATATAGTAAAAGAGAATATTAATCAATTTAATAAATTTCACAAGGCTCTCGTGTAGCAAATACCAATTCGGAGGAATAAAGACTAGAGAGCCGTTATTTCTTATTTTCAACTTATTGCAAAAACTTACCTCAGCCTGGGTTTGGATCTGGACAATATTAATCACGTGGGTGTGATCTCAATTAACGTTTATAGGGTTTCTTACTTTCACCTCTCTACAAACCCACTGGCTGCATTCAGCAGAGAAAGCTGCTTTGCGACTGTTGTAAAATTTGTGAATGTAGCATATCGTTAGATTCGGTTAATTAATATTTAAATAAGGCTCCACTAAAATATTTAAATTTAAATCTTCTGAAGAAAGTTACGATGGTTAAATGTAGTAGAAGATATGGGCAATGTGAGCCGTCACCTGAACTTAAAGCCAACGGCACACGATACGATTTTTCCTACTGGATTGCTTACGAGAGCCAATCAGGATGCAGAGTTTTAGATCAGGTGACTTGAAGCTAAATCCTGATTGGCTCTCGTAAGCAATCCAGTAGGAAAAATAGTACCGTGTGCCGTTGGCTTAATACAGACTTCGATACGTGTCACATCGTTGTCTCTAGATACCGCCGTCAAATTCTCTTCATAAGTAAATGTCTGACCACTAACATGTACTATGACAGACGAGATGAAGGCGAGAAATTAGATATCTGACCGTATAACATGATAGACCGGAATACATTTGCGTTCGTTGCGTTATTCATACGCGTGGATCGTTTCCACGGTATACGCAGTTAATTTTAAGCAACTCTTTGTTCGTCCTATTGTATATAAAAATACTTTCAACGCTTACAAAATTGATAAATGTACAGCTGAAGAGGGTCACATGTCGTGACAGAAACGTTCGAATCGTACCTCATGTAACTAAAATATACAGGGTGCTCCTGGATTAAATGGCCAAACTTGAAAGATGTATTTAGGACCTCAAAGCAAGACAAATTTTCCTTTGGAAATATGCTCGTAAACGTTCCGTTCACGAGATATTGACTTATGAAGTTATGAACTGTTAGGAATGAATAATTTCGAAATAATTTAGATTTATCCTCTTTATTGCTTTTTAATAATAAAAATTTAATTATTAAACGTTTTGTCCAAAATGATGGCCTCCAGCTTGGAGACATGCATTGCACCTATCGATGACAGAATGAGTGGCTGACTGACACTGTGCGTCTGTAATTTCGTTACACGCCTGCGCTATCCTCCGTTTTAATGATTGAAGATCATTAACAGGCACTTCATACCAGTTTATTCGACGAAAGCATTCAACGAACTAATTGTAAGTACGATGATACGACGCTTTGTTTACCATGCAAATAAAAGCCTATCAATGACCTTCGATTTCGTAAACAAAGTTCCGTCGTACTGTATGTTTTGCGATTGGTTTTTAAATCAAACAAATTATGATTTACAATTCTCGCAAAACATTTTATGGACAGATGAAGCCATATTTACCAAACAAGGAATTCTGAATCAAAGAAATAGTCATATTTCGAAATTATTCATTCCTAAAAGTTCATCACTTCAGACGTCAATATCTCTTGAACGGAACGTTTACGAGCATATTTCCAGAGGAAAAATTTTCTTGCTTTGAGGTCCTCAATACATCTTTCAAGTTTGGCCATTTAACCCGGGAGCACCCTGTATAACTGTTCACCTTGTATCGTTTTAATTTCGTTCATCCAAGTTCAGGTGACGGCTCACATTGCCCACATCATCTTCTACTACATTTAACCATCGTAACTTTGTTCAGAAGATTTAAATTTAAAGATTCGGTTAAGATTAAGAGCGTACGCCAGATTCGAGATTTTTCACAATAGTTGCAAAGTAGCTTTCTCTGCTGAACGCAACCATCGATTCCGATTTCTTGTCCACTCGTAGGTATGTTGTTGGGAGTCTTCGACGGTCACGGCGGTGGTGCCTGTGCGCAAGTGGTATCAAAGAGACTGTTTCATTATATATCCGCCTGCCTGCTGCCGCCGAAATTGCTGGAGCAATACTTGAATTCCCTCGGCACTGACAAGAAATTGAATCTGCTCGAGACATTCAACGATAAAGTAGAATTTGTAACCGAGATCAGGGAGCTCTATCAAACGAGCTTCTTGAGCTTCCTGCGAGACTTGGTGCAGTCGGATATCAAGAAGGAATTTCAAATGGAAAAGGCGTTGGAAAGCGCGTTTCTCCGACTGGACAACGACCTGTCAAACGAAGCTCTGTTGCAACTGAATAAGAAAGATGCCGCGAGGACCCTCGCCGTCGCGATGTCAGGCACGGTGGCCGCTGTGGCGCACGTAGACGGCCCCCATCTCCACGTCGCCGGTGTCGGCGACTGCAAGGTCGTCTTGGGAATACTCTCAGGTTCGTTGTTCCCTCGTCACACTCACTTTGCCCCGATATCAATTAAAATCGATGTTGTTTAGAGAACGACGGATGGTCGGCGAAAATGATGACGGTAGAGCACAACGCGGACAATCGTGCGGAAGCGGAGAGAATCTTGTCAGAGCATCCGCCGAACGAGAGGTCGACTGTGATCAAGATGGAAAGGTTGCTCGGGCAATTGGCGCCGCTTCGCTCGTTGGGCGACTTTCGCTATAAGTGGAGCAAAAGCGTAATGAAGAGAGTCGTGGTGCCATTTCTCGGCGAGACGGCGATTCCACCCAACTACCATACGCCGCCCTATCTAACGGCCAATCCGGAGGTGAGGTACCACAGGCTGACGCCGAGGGACAAGTTCCTCATATTGGCCAGTGACGGACTGTGGGACCTGATCTCGCCGTTGCAGGCCGTGCGCTTGGTCGGGGAGCACATGAGCGGCAAGGTCACGCTCAACCCGCTGCGATTACCCCGTAAAAATATGAAGTTGTCCGATATAAACGAGATGCTGCTGCAGCGCAAGGAGGGCCTGAAGAAGAAGCCCCTCGATGGCAACGCGGCGACGCACCTGCTGAGGAACGCCCTGGGCGGCACGGAGTACGGGATAGATCACGCGAAGCTGTCGCAACTGCTGACCCTGCCGAGCGAGGTGGTGCGGATATTCCGCGACGACATCACCATCACGGTCGTTTACATGGATTCGGAGTTTCTAAGACACTGCCCCCCCTAAATGCTGTCGCAATTTCTCACTGTTTTTCAATACTGGTGCGTGTATCAGTATACAGCTTGTTATTTATTTAGTTAACAATAAAAACAATTTACATGAAAACAGTACTCTGAATATCAGTAATACGTAGTATGTTACATGACCCTTGTACTTGGTCGATTTCGACTAGCGAATTTCTCAATTCGCCAGCCGCCGCGACTCGATCTTCCGACTCCGCGAGGCGATCCCGCGTTGTCGAGTCCGAATCGAGACGCTCGGATAATACCATACGCAAGAGTGTTTAAAACTATGATCGAAGGTGATTAGGAAGTAACTATATAAAATCTATGATTTACAATTAATTTTGTTAGGTACTTATCATAGTGATTATATATAGTGACGGATTAAACACAGAGTTTGCCATATACCTCGCAAATGTATCACCGACACTTTTCCTACTTTGCACTTTACGATAGAAAATAATCTACCTCTTGTCGCGATTGCTTGATAAAGGTCTAAGAATTTTTTTATCTCAAAATATATGGTTTATTTCATAAGTTATGTATCATTTTCACTAAGTAAACAAGCGATAAGCTCACGATACCGGACTGCATCTGCTGTTGCGCTTTAAAAAAAGGGGGGGGGGGACAAAAGAGATCTAAACGAGAAGACGAGGGACAAAGGCTCGTTTCCGAGTATAACGTATTTATACAGATATTATCAAGCATGTTGTCGTAAGAGGAATAAGGCAAGCATGTATAACTAAAAGTATTCGTTAAATTATAAATCCGTTTACTTAATTACGAGAAAGAGAGAGAGAGAGAGAGAGTCTCTCAACCCTCTTGACCGAAGTCTTCCTTAAATTTCTCTAGCTTTGCCAAATCTTCTTCATTCACTGTAGGACGGGTCGTTGCTAGCGATTTCAACATGTCTTTCTACAAAGTAACAATATCACAGATATTAAAATACCCGTCTTGTTTGCATGTAAACATAAAAAAGGAAATGGTAGGAGCAACTGTAAACCAGGGTTGGGAAGTAACTCGTTACTTGTTACGAAGTTACAGTTACAGTTACTTTTTTTGGTAACTCTAACTTCGTTACTTTCTCTTCATCTGTAACGGTAACTTAACTCAGTTACATTTTTCCGATAACTAGCAACTAATTTAATAGTTACATTAATAGTTACTTTATATATTTTTTAAACTTCCACAGATTGCATCAGGCCTTGCGTTTACGCATAAACGCCTTTACCGACGTTTTACAATTCAAATGCGGATTCGATATTTATTTTCATTGCAAGAAAGTAACTGCAGAGTAACGATTCGTTACTTTTTAAGTAACTGTAACTGTAACGCGTTACTTGTCAGAACTGGTAACTTGTAACTGTAACGAGTAACATTTTTAGCGAAGAAACTGTAACCAGGGTTGGGAAAGTTACTTTATAAAAGTAACTAGTTACAGTTTTTGCGCTAACAATGTAACTAGTTACAGTTACAAGTTACCAATTCTGAAAAGTAACGCATTACAGTTACAGTTACTCGAAAAGTAACGAATCGTTACTTTGCAGTTACTCCCTTGCAATAGAAATAAAAATATCGAATCTGCATGTGAATTATAAAGCGGCGACCTTAGCGGAACAAATTTATATAAATAACTACAAAAAATTGACTTGAAATAGAAATTTGTAGAAATTTTTATATCTTCGTTGAAACATTTATTTCTTTGTAAATATATCTATAAAATAGTATCACAAATTACAATGTTCTCAAATCAAGAAATAATTGCAAGTAGTATTTCATGAAAATGTACAATTTTGTAAAAATGAGTACAAAACTTTACTAGTTTTAAAAATTTGAGAAACAACGAAATCTTAAAGAATTAAGACATCTGCTTACTTGTAGAATATTACAAAAATTAACAAATTTGTGTTTCAATTCTAGCATTTTTACGTTGATTTTTATAACACTTTTTAAATTTACGTAGAATTTCTTAGATTCTGGCAGTTATATTTAATTTTTTTGTAGAATTTTGTAGAATTATTTCCGGCAGGGGATAAAGGCGTTTATGCGCAAATGCAAGGCTTAATGCGATCTATGGAGGTTGAAAATATATATAAAGTAACTATTAAATTAGTTACTAGTTATCGAAAAAATGTAACTGAGTTAAGTTACAGTTACAGATGTAGAGAAAGTAACGAAGTTAAGTTAGAGTTACCAAAAAGAAGTACTTGTAACTGTAACTTCGTTACAAGTAACGAGTTACTTCCCAAACCTGACTGTAACTGTAACTAAATACTTTTATAAAGTAACTTTCCCGACCCTGCTGTAAACCTTACCATGGTAACTGGTGGCTCGAACAATTTGTCACCCTCAATCTCCATCCAATTCATTTCTATGGCAGCCGGATCGCCGGGGGAGCACGGAGTAAGTAGATCGTCGACGATAACGGAAGGGTCCTTCGGCGATGGTCCTCTGACGCGCTTAAAGTGTGTAGCCGTTTGCACTTGTCGGATCGGCTGCATCAGGGCGTCCCGTACAATAATGCTAATATCGGCCCCCGAGTAACCGTCGGTAGAGCCCGCCAATTTCTTAAAGTCCTCCTCGTTCAGACAGTGCGATGTATTACCCAGGTGCAGCTTGAACATGGCGGCGCGCGCCTGCTTCTCGGGCAACGGAATGTAAATTCTCTTTTCGAATCTTCGCCTGATCGCAGAATCCAAGACCCAAGGTATGTTGGTGGCCCCCAGCACGAGTATGTTCTCATTATGATTCCCTACACCTGCGTTGCGCACACGTAGACAAGTAGCATTAGTTGAACTGGATACGCGCTCGCTCTGGCGAGAAATGGATACTTCACTTGGAAAACGTTACCTTGCATCTGCACTAGAAATTCCGTTTTTATCCTCCTCGCGGATTCCGACTCGTTGTCGGAACGCGACGAACACAGCGAGTCTACTTCGTCGATAAATATAATGCTACGTTCCTTTTGTCGCGCTAATTCGAACAGATTTTTTACAAGCTTCTCCGACTCTCCCAGCCACTTGCTCACTAGATCCGACGATGACGCGGCGAAGAAGGTGGCTTGATTAGCCTCCGTCGCCACTGCTTTCGCCAGATACGACTTGCCAGTTCCCGGCGGCTAAAGGCAGCGAGTCAAAAATATGAGAATACGCTTCAAGGGCCAAAGTGTACGCGGTCAAATTCGCCGTATTCCAAATTACCTACCCCGAATAATAGAATACCTTTCCAAGGTACGCGTCTCCCGGTAAAAAGATGAGGAAAGTGCATAGGTAGAATAACAGCCTCTTTCAAAGCCTCGATAGCCCCATCGAGACCAATCACGTCGCTCCACTTAACATTTGTGTTCTCATTGATTATAACGCCTTCTAGTTTGCTCTGCAGCTTCTTCTTCTCGGGGTCACTGTCGGTGTCGCTGTCACCACTGTCGCTCTTCTTGTCCTCGCTCTTGGAGTTATCCGCGCTAGCCTTGACCGGCTTTTTCTTGTTCTTCTTCAAGTATTCCTTCAATTTTTCCGCTCTCTCTAAATACTGCATACATTTCGCTCGTATGCTCTCCTTCACCTTGTCTCCGTGTGTCTCGTCTGAAAGCCATTACCAATTACACTTTAGCAGGGTGGTAAAGTTACTTGATAAAAGTATCGAATTGCAGTTACGAGTTACCAATTCTGAAAAGTAACGCATTACAGTTGCTCAAAAAGTGGCGAGCCGTTACTCTGCACTTACTTTCTTGCAATAAAAATAAAAATATCAATTATCAAATTTTAAAGGCCAAAAATAACGAGCTACCATAATGGATGTTAGAAAAATCAATTATATTCTTAATAATTTACATAGGTGAACGTTTCGACTTTACTTAGTCTTTTTCAACACCCTAATTCAACAATTAAGTTACATAAAATTTAAAAGGTACATGACTGGCCATTTAAATTATTATTAAATGTCGTTGGAATAAGTGAAAAACTAGTAAATAAAACATATGCATATATAAATGCCAACACCACAAAAAATTGACCACGTTTGGATACAAATGATTTTTCTAACGTCCATTATAGTAACTCATTATTTTTGGCCTTTAAAATTTGATCACTGTCTACACATTCAACGAGCATCCACTTTATATTATAAAAATATCAAATCTGCATTGGAATTGTAAAGCGTCGATAAAGGCGTTTGTGCGCAAATGCAATTTAAAGTTTAAATGTAGTATAAAGTAATTGAGTTACATTACAGTTACAGATAAAGAGATAGTAATGAAGTTAAGTTACCGACAAAAAGTAACTGTATCTTCGTCACAAGTAACGAATTACTTCCCGACCCTGCATTTCAGATACAATTGCATTTACGGAAAATATAATTTGTTTCAGCAGAACAAATTATTTTCGTTGAGCTCGCCATTCTACAACATTTCTTTAATACCAGCTGTGTTCTACTATTCAGATCGCCAAAAATCTATAGTTTACATCAACTGAATGAACTTTTTCCATCAAGGATACAGGTACAAGTTAAATTTCTCAAGTTCCTTTCATTTAGATAGATACAAGATGCACTGAATTATTTTCCTAGAGGAAGATACAGATGCGGATAGTAGCTGTAACAACGGTCTGTACTCTGAATCCTCTTTTATCGACAAAAGCTCCTCTAAAAGTGGCTGGTAGCCAATCGAAAGATTTATTACAAATACAAAATAAATGTTCAATGGATTCAGTGAAGAGGTACAGTTAAATTTCTCAAGTTCCTTCGATTTAGATTAGATTAGATACAAGACTGAATTATTTTGTCCAGAGTAAGATACAGATACAGATAGTATTCTGAATCCTGTTTTATCGATAAGAACTCGTCTAAAAGTGGCTCGAAGCCAATCGGAAGATTTATCAGTTGCTTTTAGAGGCACTTTTATCGATAAAAGAACGTTGAGAATACGGGCCTGTATCTTTTGGAAAAAAAGACACCACGCTCCGAGTACACTAGAGATTTACTGGCGGCGAAAGTCGGAATACGGCTGCTATCGTATATTAACCATTGGTCACTGGACGTACATTTGATTGAATGCAGGAAGTATTCGACGCCGTGCTCGTACAACCTGAGGGCCTCCTCATAGTTCTTATTACGATCCTCCTCCGTGGCCTTTGTCACGAGATCTATGGCCTTCTGCAAGATGACAGAACGATACGGTGACTCCGTCGGCGTGTTAAACCGCTGAAACGGCTTACCTGCAGTATCGCCGAAGCCATGCTCAGCTCCTCCTCGGGGTGTTGTTGAGAAGTCGGGTGCGTAACGCAGGCCACTCGCGCCTGTCAGAGCCGAGCTGAAACGATTTGTCAATTAATAACCTTCGCGACGTCGCGTCTCGTTCGCATCGGCGATACCGCGCGCTGGCTACTCCAGCGTCGTCATAGCCGTGAAATTCCGCGGAAGCGCCGACGTCATCGCGATCAGGACGTCTCGACGCGGTCGAACTGGCTAACCGCGAGCTGACGTACTCGCCGCACCGTCGAGGTATACTCCTCGCTCGTTACGATCCCGCGACTACGCGACGAAATCGAGGTTGCGCGCGCGACGAATCGTTCGCGGACGACGCCGGAACAGCGCCCTGGTACCTTGTCGCAAGAACAATTCGCGGAATGGATACATACGAATCTTCCTGGAATAATGTTGTCACCGTGAAGATTCTCACGATATCCTTAAACAAGCCTGCGAATTCGCCGTCATCTTGGCTTACACCTCCGTTCCGTCGAGTGTCGCTCCGGGGATCGATGGCGCGCAACCGCGCCTCGTCATTGGTCGCGCGGCGCGGTCCGTCGGTCGCCTCGAGGTGAACGGGCGAATGGAAATGCGAGACGGGGGCTCTTGGGCCCGCGCGGCGAAT
>NW_011966925.1:15067-29588 GCF_000949405.1 Vollenhovia emeryi | reverse complement strand
CACAGTATAACCAGTATGGGCACTCGCTCTTTTGTTTCACGTTCGCGCCGATCCGTACTGCGCATCCGACATGTTTTAGTTATGACCAATCACAGGATTTTTGTACGTGTGTTAGTGCAAAGTCGGTGTGACATTGAAAAATTTGCAGTGTTGACGCGTTAATACTTTTATACGTTGGAGCAAGTAATTACATTAATTACCTTTATTAGAACATTTTTTTCATAGGCCATTTCCATTTACAATAAATAATGTACGCTAATTCGTACGCGCCTTTCCTGGATACGATCCTGAAAAGGGCCCAGGCACTTTTAGCCGTTGATACACTGTTGGGGCGATCAAAAACATGGCGGAAAATTGAGAACGCCCAGATCAAAGGTGCCGACAGAGAGTGCCCCTACTAGTTATACTATGGTTCGGTCTCCTTATACATTCTCCATGGGTGTATGCAATGTTTCTGCAATCTTTCGGTGCTGTATGGGAAAGCATCCAAAAACTTTCCAAAATCCTTCCTATGGAACATCACTGGCAGAGAGAGGCCCGGTTTCACCACGGCGAGTTAATCTAATCGGTCCGTTAACTTAACAGGGTGCCAACATAAAACTTCTTTATTAACCTATTTTCTTGGTTAATAAAGAAGTTTTATGTTGGCACCCTGTTAAGTTAACCGACCGATTAGATTAACTCGCCTTGGTGAAACCGGGCCAGAGTCGCGTTTCGGAACGCGGCGGTGGTTACGTGGGCTCGCGCATGCGCGAGCTGTGAGGAGAGCGGCGCAGGCGCGGGCACTTGGGTCAGGGGACTTAGGTTAGGGGTCTTAGGAGGGAAACAGCTGACTCGGATCTGCCGAGAGTGCCGAGACCGCTGAGAGTGCTCGGGGTCAGCAGCCTTGAGTGGGGGCTTCTCGGTCCCGCTGCCCGACGTCTCGCAACGAACCTGACGGCTCTTCAGCCGCATCATCAAGACGATGGCTGGCTCGGCACTCAGGCGACTCATGGCGGAGTACAAACGTGAGAATCGGCTTTCTAGTTAGTTAACGAGGCTCTTCCTTCCGCCCGCGGAGCGTTGTAATCCCCGTACTGCGACGATCTTGCAGAGCTAACCTTGAACCCGCCGGAGGGCATCATCGCCGGGCCGATCAACGAGGAGAACTTCTTCGAGTGGGAGGCCCTCATCACGTAAGTCTTCGTATACCTCGCTCTACCTCGCGTGAGTTGAATGTCACTCTCGACGGGATTTTCAGCGGGCCAGAGGGGACATGCTTCGAAGGCGGGGTGTTTCCAGCCAAGTTGATCTTCCCCCCGGACTATCCGCTGAGCCCTCCAAAGATGCAATTTACCTGCGAGATGTTCCATCCCAACAGTAAGACGAGGCGTATTTCCGGCTGTGAGGAATTCTTGCGTATCAACATTGACACACTTCTCTTTCTCCCCCCCGTCTAGTCTACGCGGACGGCAGAGTCTGCATAAGTATACTGCACGCACCCGGTGACGATCCGATGGGCTACGAGAGCAGCGCCGAAAGGTGGAGCCCGGTGCAGAGCGTGGAGAAGATACTGCTGAGCGTAGTGAGTATGCTGGCGGAACCGAATGACGAGAGCGGCGCGAATGTGGACGCCGCGAAGATGTGGAGGGAGGACCGCAGGGAATTCGAGAGGATAGCGCAGAAGCTGGTGAGAAAGACACTGGGTATTCCGCCTTAAGGTAGAACTCTTCTGCCGGAAGAAAGGGAAGCTGCTCTTGTCGGTCGATGGCATTCCTGTAGAGAAACAATAAATTTTTTATCTGTCCAGCAAACGAATCCCTTGTGTGCGAATGATACCTCGTGTGCCCTGCCGATTGCTCGCGCACGGAGAGACGGAACGTTGGTCTCTGGCGCTACGCGAATCGAAAGGTGTTAATCTCAAAAAATTGTTTATTTTCAACATTGCAGTACAAACATGGGTAATCAAATGCATACGCGATTATCTCATATGCTTACATGTACCATTTCACTGTGACAAACCGATAACGAAGGACAGGATTCGTTTCGCGTGTTCGGGTGCGTGATTGACGTTAAGTATAATATATATATTAGTATTTTAAATTATCAACTGATCCCACAAATTACCCTACGGCGATGTTAAAGTAATTATCACATTCGCATATGGTGTTACATTATTCGCGTGTAAATGTATATCGGCGAAAACGCATTATCAACTAATGTGTCTTAATAAATGTGTTTTAATATATTCGAGGAGAAATATACAGATTAAATAAATATATTTATAATATTTTACAAAAGTGTGCGCGTGCGTGTGTATACGTGTGTATTTGTGTGTAATGAAAACGAGCGGAGTGGTTCTTTCTGAAAGATCGTCTTAGAAAACTCGTAAAACTTTGCCGGAACAAAACCGCGATCAACTGACGTTTCTCCCGTCGGTTATCTTACTTTTACACTTGACCCTAATCTGCAATGCGCTCTTTGCGCCCGGAAATATTCCATTTTGTACAAGCGAATCAGAACTTAAATCACAGCTTAAAAAAAACCTGTCGACAATGTACGACTGTAACTTACAGAAATTTTTTAAACGTATTTATCGACTACAAAATGGAATGTTTCTAGACGCGAGGGGCACACAGAACAGGCTTCAGAAATTCCGGAACGTGTGTTTGCCGTATGATATTTACAAAATCAAGAGGTCCGCAACAGATTGATTATCGTGCACATCCCGCTCTGATAACAATCGAACTTGGTGACAAAGACGTGGTGCAGGGTGTTCCACTTAAAGAGTCCCAGTCCGAGTAACCGAACGATTGACTTGCGTGGGAGAAAGCTTTCGCTTCATCTTACAGACAATTGGGGTATTAAAACTCTCTCGAATTGAAATCTTTATCCGGCTAGAATTCGGTAGCACTAATTTTTTTCGCACCGTTAGCGTCCCCTCGCAGATATGGCTCCGAGTAGGCTTTACGCAAAACACCCTGTAATTAGACTAGAAGAAATAAATTAGTATACCTCTGTCGCGTATACAGTAGATGATCTTTGCGATCGAATTGCCAGGTGTGATTTCAAGGATCAGACAAATTCACGCTCTCGAAATCGCCGGTTCTTTATCGAGCACGTTTATTTATCCGTCGAGCTTTATCGAAGAGCTCCTGTCTGGATGAATAAACATCGAGGGAGTATTTGGCTAATCTGGGGCAAGGCTCAAAATATCCAACGAAAATTCAAAGGTTCCCCATTACTTTCGTTCAACGTTTTGAAAAGTGAACCTGTTTGCTCCTTATCTTCAGACCTTTTGCAATTTGTTCCTTCTCGTTTCTCTCCCTTTCTTTCTTTTTTTTGTTGCATGGATTGAAACACCAGTAAGAATAAATACAAGATTTCGCACGTGAATTGGTATTTTATTAAACAATACTGAAGTCCAACTAAAAATGCAGTATTTGTGACTAGCATTTGGCAATTATATGTAAATAAGGTTTTAATATACCTGTTTCGTACAGCTGAAGTACAACATCTTGTACGTTTCTCGTTTTTTTTAACCCTAGGACACTATCTGTGCATACGTCTCTGAGACACGTTTCCATCGGCCTTTTCTGATCCTAGAAGATTTCAACTTTTGAGTGTTTTCCGCGAAAGGTCGGATTTCCTAAAAGTTTTTTTAATCACGGTAACATTTTGATCGGGTAAAAAAGTTAAGCCAACGAGTAGATTCTCGCGCGTTCTCCTTCTCACTCTCCTCGAATACGTGCCTCGGAGAAGCATACGGTTATAAACAGCCACGGGAAAGAAGAGTTTAGCCTTCCAGGGTTAATCTTAAAATTCTTTGATCCCTTTTCTTATATATAAAGTCTCTAAATAATTTCTGTGCCAAATTTCGCGAATATACGTATCCGCCTAAAAACATAAATTCACAAAAAAAATCGCGCACAAGAGTCTTCGTAATGCGAGATGCTTAACACCGAACGAAAATACACAGATGTTGTACTCTGGGTACAGCTGCATACTTTGGCATACGAGAGAGGATTGCATTTTACATTCTGTGCCAAGCGATAGTAGCACCGATCGACGTCGAATCTCCATCCGAACTCGATCGGGTCTCCGAACGAAAATCCGTCACGTTTTTTTTGTTTCACAACCAGGATCGGAAGCTTCGTTTCACTTGTAAAGTGATTACGCCGATATCGCGTTTTAAGGACTCGGGTTGTCGGGCTAGTCGGGGAAAATCGGAGAGCAAAGTACGCAACAGTGCCGGAACAGGTCTGTATATGAACGCTCGATTCGTTCTAACGTTTGCGGCGTTTCGCTCGACCCGGTGGGAGACGGGTCCAGTATCGTGGCTGTCCGTTTATCAGTAATATCACATTTTGCTAGAAGAAGTGTACATTCAAAAGCAACCGCTCCTTACGGCGCCGCGCGTGCTCGCGCGCGCGACGACGACGAAAATGTTACAAATATACAAAAACGTTTGACACGTACACTTCCCGTCGCCTAATCACGCAATCGACAATCGGACAGACGGAAACTTGAGCTACCTTTACTTGCGCCTCCCTTCGGCCGTGAACGTGCCGATATTTTGCGCTAAAACTCGAGTCTCGCTATTCGCGCGCCCTTAAAATCTCGATCGATTATTTTAGAAAATGTCACACCTCGGTCAGTGCACTTGGCAATACGTTCCGAATATTATATTTAGCTTCGACACGCCGCAGCCTTGGAGACCTCCCGCTTGGCGCAGAACGCTACGTTTCTCTTACAATTAATTCTTAGAGCCGGTTGCATCAACTTGCAGCTAACGAAAACACGTCGATTAACATCTGCAATTAAATAAACTCTCGTTCTCTCTCTCTCTCTCTCTCTTATCTACATTACTGGCTAGGACTATGATTTACAGAGTTAATTAATCAAGGTACAACTAAATCTCAGAGACGATTGCACTAAGCGTTAGCGCTAGTTGTAGTTTCAACTTGAATCAATTTAAATCGATTTAAATTAAATTAACTCGATCGATTGAGTTGACTTAGATCAAGATAAGTTTTTGAAATTTGATTGAATCGAGTTTAATTTAAATCAATTCAAGTTAACTGAGTTAGCGGCAGTTCACTAAACTTAGAATTAACACAAGTTAATGCGGCTAATCGAAAAATTCGCTAATCATCTGGAATTACTATCTGCTGTCGCGCCAATTAATTAACCCACACAGCACGGAAAGGTTGCAGAAATGTTACATTGCAAGATTGCAATATTGCAGCAACGTTGCGCAACATTTCTGGGGGATTGCAGCAACGTTGAAATGTCCGCCCTCAGAGAGATTGCAGTGCAACATTATAGCAATGTTGCGGTGCAATATTTTTGGAATAATTTGTTGTTGGATTATGTCGCTTCGCAATAGATGGAGATTGCGAGCAACACCGCACTGATCAAGTGCTTAATAATTCGCGCATTATTGGTATCAACGAAAATAACATTATAAAATTCTCGTAATTGGAAAAAGTTTTTAAATAAAAACTATAGTATTTTCATTATTGTTGAAACATTGCTGCAATATTGCTATCGAAAGTTTGCAATTTTATATCCCTGCAAGGTCTCTGCAAGATTGCAACGTTCCTGCAATGTAACTGCAACCATCTGTGCTGTATGGGAAGCCTGTTAATGCAACTGACCCTTGAAACAATAATCTTATCAAATAAGACGCTCGCGTTCCCTTACAACTAGAATTTCCTTATAGTTGAAATCACACGTCTGTTGTGTGCGTGCGTGTGTATCTGTGTCGTGTGTATGCTGTGTGCAACTTATGCCGATGTAAATACGCTCGTTATAAAACCTTACTAATTCTGCTCTATATACGTATACCTCCCTCTGTGACTGTGAGGTATTGTGGTACCATTATTAACTATACGCACATGCCTTACAAACCCCACGCAGGACTCGCACAGTCCCCCTGGACGATCTCGTTAATATTAATAGTAATCGTATTGCAAAATCTACCTGGTGGATACTGGGTACAAAATTTGCCCGTGTACGCGTGTCCGTTTGTGTATGTATGTACGTGTATCTGCGTCTGCGAATTTATCGAAGCGCGAAAAAGAACAGAATTTCAAGCGACACACTTCCTGGACAAACGCAATCATGTTCACTTGTACCTCGAGGTAATAAATCAGTCAACAAACCACTCCCCCGATATCAATCAACGTTGAAAGAACGAGAAAAGGGGGTCACTGTATCAATGGAGGTACATTTTGCTGCGATTTTCGCCTACAGATTGCAACGGGAAGTTTTCCCTTCGGAAGATCTATAACAATACTAATGCCACGTTGTTAAGCTCTAGGAAACGTTGAAATATGAAAATTGGTCGGAATGAGTATCTACTTCGAGAAAGCTTGCGGGGAAAGTTTGTGTCACTTTTTTTTATATATAATTTCTGAAAGTATAATTAAATAGTTTATAAAGTAAAAAAAACTCATATGTACACTCGAAATTAAAAGAGTATAAAGATATAAATAGAATTGCGGTTTAGAATCTATTTAGAATCCGGACAATTTCGCGTTATTGCACGTCGCTGCTTCTTCAAAATTGTCCGGGCACAAAAAGTGAACGCGCGACTATTCTTATTGCGCACGAAAATGAAGAATATAATTTCGTATAGCACCAGTCACTAACGTTTCGTTACTTGCCTTTCTATCAACTAAATGTTAGTCTTAAAGTCGGTTACTTAAACGAGAAATCATGCAACATTCGAATTGCGCATTGTAAGCATTTAGCTACCCTTTAAATATTGCCAGAATTTCCTTTGGTTATACACTTGTAAGAGTCTTTACAATCGAGACAACTTTCCATGGTTACGCGTAATCGATTCGTAAAAGAAAAATGCAAGAATTTCTACAAAACTACGTGATTCGCACTATCCCATGCCTTCACCTTGTCGATTTGACCATCTAGCAATTTAGCCAATCTAAATCAACTAAATCGACTCCAAAGACGCAAACTGAATTATAAGAATATTCTATCTACTATCGAGTTCAACAGGAAGCACGGCTGCAACGAATAAACGCTAAACGTAATCTTCAATGAAATATCAATGTTGATTTGCATAATAAAAAATGGCAAGTATGGCACGCAAAATTTTCATCCGACCACTGCGCGTGTGTCTCTGTCTCTCTTTCTCCCTCCCTTTCCTCAGTATATACGTGTATGTGTATATTTATATATGTACTTATACGTGTACGTATAAACGGATATTTTGTGCGTGGTTTATGTCACATGTAATCTTGCCATTCGTTATAGTCGATAAAAAGGAACTGAACTAGAAAGGGACTATACAGAATTTGTTTACGCTCAGCTCGGTCTCGGCGCGTCTCCTCTATTCTCTTTGCCTCCAAAGTTGTACCGCACAAATTAACAACGGACATGTAATCGTCAAGTAATTGTTCGACGAGAGAAGAAACTGATCTCTCCTCGATTAGCCACCTCGGGGTTAACGACGGTTGTATCACCGCAAACAGTTTAACATTTAGCTGCGACGGAAACTGCACGGAATCGCGCGTTTATCTTCGAGGAAAGAAAACTATGTCGTCTGAAAAAGTCCCGTGTCAGCGTGGCACATACGTCGAATACGTCGCGATATGCGATATCGCGACTTCCGTCGAAACAAAATGAAATCGATTCCTTTCCCTCGGCGAACAAATCAGCTTGACACGACCATAACTTGCAGCTCTAGATATATGGTGCACACGGAAATTTCTCTATATATTCCTCTACTTTCAAGTTTAATCACAATACTCACTTTACGAATCGATACGCCATAAATCGTCCAAGTTGAAATCATAAGCGAAAAAATCGTTAGTCGTACGTCGACGATAACAAAAATCCAATAAAGTCACGAATTAAATTCCGGCATGTCCGGGACGAAAATTTAATTCGATCGTCAATTACATTTCCGCACATTAAGGCATAATTCAATTAAGCTGCCAATTAAATTCCTTTATGTTAACTAGAATTTAATTTAGCGGCAAACGTTGAATTTTTCTACGTTAACGTGTGTTCACTCAAGCTAAGGAATTGAGCTCTTATTCGCTGACGTGAACTCAATGAAATAGCAAGAATAGAGTTTTTACATGTAAACAACAGAGTTACTCGAACTAGAAAATTAATTGCGCGTCTACAGGGTGCTCCCGGGTTAAATGGCTAAACTTGAAAGATGTATTGAGGACCTCAAAGCAAGAAAAATTTTCCTCTGGAAATATGCTCGTAAACGTTCCGTTCAAGAGATATTGACGTCTGAAGTTATAAACTTTTAGGAATGAATAATTTCGAAATATGACTATTTCTTTGATTCAGAATTCCTTGTTTGGTAAATATGGCTTCATCTGTCCATAAAATGTTTTGCGAGAATTGTAAATCATAATTCGTTTGATTTAAAAACCAATCGCAAAACATTCAGTACGACGGAACTTTGTTTACGAAATCGAAGGTCATTGATAGGCTTTTATTTGCATGGTAAACAAAGCGTCGTATCATCGTACTTAGTTCGTTGAATGCTTTCGTCGAATAAACTGGTATGAAGTGCCTGTTAATGATCTTCAATCATTAAAACGGAGGATAGCGCAGGCGTGTAACGAAATTACAGACGCACAGTGTCAGTCAGCCACTCATTCTGTCATCGCTAGGTGCAATGCATGTCTCCAAGCTGGAGGCTATCATTTTGAACAAAATGTTTAATTAAATTTTTATTATTAAAAAGCAATAAAGAGGATAAATCTAAATTATTTCGAAATTATTCATTCCTAACAGTTCATAACTTCAGAAGTCAATATCTCGTGAACGGAACGTTTACGAGCACATTTCCAGAGGAAAATTTTTCTTGCTTTGAGGTCCTAAATACATCTTTCAAGTTTGGCCATTTAATCCGAGAGCACCCTGTATAACATAAGTATTTTAATGCAGCTAGAGACGAGACGTATCCCGTATTATATCCAGCCGGAATTTAATCCAGCAGCCCCCCCGAAATTTCTGCACATCGGCGAAGTCCGAGTCAAATGGCGATGTAAATTTTTACATGTTGCGAATAGTTAATTAAACCGCGAATTAAATTTGCGTTAAACGCCGCGGGCGACGCTCGGCGCGAGCGTCCCTTTGCACAGAGAGCGGAGCGGAGGAGGAGGGAAAAGTCATACGGCTATACCTCACGAGAGACCCTGCGGCGTGAAGCAGATCTTCTCCAGCTCGCCGGTCGACGAGCTGACCGGCGACTCGGCTCGGTCGTCCTGCTCGGCCGCCAGCTGCTCGCTGTAATAATGGGGCGTGCTGAGATAGTCGATGAGCCGTCGGGGCAGCGGTAGGGTCGGGATCAAATCCCTGCGCACCATCTTCAGGATGACGAACCTGCATGTGTGCTGCAGGCTCTGTACCTGCTTGAAGCGCGACACCGGATGGAGCAGCTGCACCCGCATCGGGCCCAAAACTGGCCGCCGGTGCAGGAAGAAGAGATAGCGACCGCTGCGCGAGTGTTCGACCGCGTTCTCGATGAAGTCTACGATAGTGTGAGACTTGAACTTGGTGCAGCTGCCGAAGCTAAAATTACCTGCGTACCGAGAAAGGTGAATTTAAAGCACGTTTACACATTTCGTAAGAGAGTCCCGTGGACGGCGGAACTTACCCTGATCGTGTTCTATCCTTACGTGCCGCACGCAACTGTTGAGTCTGAACGACAAGGAGAAAATGTAATGATCGTCACTGCTGTCTCGCACGATAAACGAGCCGTCCGGTTCGTTGGACAGTATTTTCTCCGCCGCCTCGCCGGATATAGGTCCCCAATACCATCCGTACTATTTCAGAAAACACACATATTACGGATAGGTTTTAGCAAAACCTTCCCGTAGCAGAAGAACACCGAAATTTACATACGTCCTTCACTTTCTCGATACTGGCTGCAAAATCCATGCTCGTGTCCTCTGCGACGTCTTCTTCCGGTCGCGTGACAGGCGGCGGGACTTGCTGCTGTACCGAGCTCGGCGACTCGCACTTGGGCGCCATCGCTGTAAGGGCCTCCTCCGCC
Organism: Vollenhovia emeryi; assembly: GCF_000949405.1. Classification (NCBI taxonomy): domain Eukaryota; kingdom Metazoa; phylum Arthropoda; class Insecta; order Hymenoptera; family Formicidae; genus Vollenhovia; species Vollenhovia emeryi. The sequence continues at coordinate 19,558 of NW_011966925.1, read as the reverse complement.
TGCTCCACACCTACCTGACTGTTACTCTTGGGCAGGGGTGGCAGAGCGCGCTTGAAGAACGGCAGCTTCTGCGCGGATGGCTCCACCTCAGACGGAGCGGTGTTGTTGTTATTGGTGTGCTGGTCGGAATCGACGCCCTCCTCCTCCTCGACAATCTCTCCCTGCACGATGCTGTTCCGTTTTTCCACAAAGTGGTCCGGGGAACCCAATCGCCGAAATCGGAAGATGTTACAGAGCGTTTGCTTGAGGTTCAGCGAGAAATTACGCTGACTCTTCTTCATCTTCTCCCGCTCGGACTCGCTCTTCTCCTTGTGCGACTCGTCGCGCGCCTTCTTGTGCCTGATGCCGACGAACGCGTTTCTCTTGTGCTTCTTTACATTGTTCGAGTTATTGTTGTTGTGATTGTTATTGTTGTTGTTGTGGTGATGGATCATCAGGCCGTTACTAGTGCTTTTGTTGGACACCGGCGTGTCCGTGGACGAGTCGGTATGCGCATTACTGTTATACCTATTAATAGCATTAGGGTATTATTAGATCATCGTTATACAGTAGCCAAGAACATTTGTCCAACTTGAATATTTCAAGACATCTTACGACATTGAAAATAAATAGAAGAGAATTAGGAGACAAAAATTCGCTGCCTATTCCCATACAGCATAGATGGTTGCAGTTACATTGCAGAAACGTTGCGATCTTGCAAATTGCAGTGCAATCTTGCAGGGATATAAAATTGCAAACTTTCGATAGCAATATTGCAGCAATGTTTGAAAAGTAATAAAAATACTATATTTTCTATTTCAAAAAGTTTATAATGTTATTTTCGTTGATACCAATAATGCGCGAATTATTCAGTACTTGATCAGTGCGGTGTTGCTCGCAATCTCCATCTATTGTGAAGCGACATAATCTCCTTAGGTTGCTTCGCAATAGCTTGCTGTGTATTGAAAAAGACCCGGATGCATATGTAATTAGTAAATTCTCTGCTTATGTACAACAACAAATTATTCCCAAAATATTGCACTGCAACATTGCTATAATGTTGCACTACAATCTCTCTGAGGGCAGACATTTCAACGTTGCAGCAATGTTGCGCAACGTTGCTGCAATATTGCAATCTTGCAATGTAACATTTCTGCAATCTTCCTGCAATCTTTCTGTGCTGTGTGGGTTATACACACCTACCTATTATTATTATTTACACTGAGGGCCTTGGGCGTCCCGGCGAGATGCACTGGCGTGTGGCCCAGCAGAGGAGCCTTGTCCCGTTTGATCTTATTCTCGCTAGAATCGCTCGAGCTCGAGTACAACGTCTGCAGGTACTGTCGCACCTCGTGCAAGGTCATGTGGATCGGCTCGCCGATGTTGTGTGCATGTCCGTTTGACGTTCTGACACTGTGACGGCCAGAAGTACCCGGCACGCTGTGTCGTTTGCCGCCACCACTAGCACTAGAACTACTACCACCACCGCCACCGCCGCCGTTGCCACCGTTGCCGCCTCCACTGCCACCGCCACCGCCACCGCCACCGCTACCGCCACCCCCGCCATTGCCACCACCGCTAACGCTACCACTACCCGCCCCGCCGCTGCCGCCGCCGCCGCCGCCGACACCGGGATTGCCGTCGTTACAGCACACGTCGGCCAACAAACGCTGCGACTTGATGACGTGCGTGATGGCACGGGATTTGCCGCAGTAATGACGCGCCTGCTGGATGTGCGCCTCCAACTCGCTCTGCGAACTCGCGGAAACGTTCCGCCGCCTCTTGCGATGATGCCGGTGCCGCTTAGGCCGCTGCGGCGTTCGCAGATCGTGCAGCGGCCGCACCACGTCGATCGGCACTGTATAAATGTCCGAATCGAATGGTACATTGTACATGTCACTTATTTCACTTGTCGTCAGCACGTCGTGCGACATCGCGGACGTGATGAAGCTGCTGTCGTCGGCCTTGTGGCCGAGCCCGGTGGTGTTGATGGAATTGTGGGAGCTGGACAGTCGCGAGGAGGCCAGCGAGCAGCGTGAGTTCGGTCGGTTCAGCGTGTTGTACGGAGTAATAGTGATTGTGGCGGCGCCCTGGCACACTGGCGGCGTTATTAGATCCCACATGCGCTTGGGATTGGTCTGCTGGCACCGGGTCACCACCGAGACCGGATTCGTGACCGGCGCGATCCGCCCCTCCGGCCAGGAGATGCGACAGGAGATCGCCAGTGCCTCCTCCACCATTAACTGTATCATGTTCTCGGCGTAGTCGTCGATCCAGCGCGGCGTACGGCGTCTCATTAGCCGCGCGTAGTTGAGAATCGGCGCCAACGAGGACTCCGAGTCCGGTGGCGACGGGCTGTCCTGGAATTCCGGCGGCGGCTTGATCGCCACGTCGACCACCTCGACCTCCAGCTTGCCGTCCGCGTCACCCCAGCCCGGGCCCTTCTTCAGGGTGTTAAAATTCTCGCCGCACATGCCGTCCGAATAATCGAAAGAATCTTGCGATAGAGACTTGCTCTCTATGTCGCTCTCCTGCATCTAAAAAAAAAGATAATTTCAGAGATCGAGGGCGTACGCTTCGAAAGAGGTATCTTTAATATCTTGACTATGCACTTCTACACAATCGTACTCTTTGATACATCACCTGTAAGTTTTATCGACATTGTTGCGTACTTATATTTTATAAATTAAACTTCTGTACTTTCGCTCACATAATGTAACTTTTTGTAGATTTCTTGCTGTCACATCTAATGGGTGATATTTGAGAAGGACCAGTATTACTGGTCAAAACGTCGTGTATTAATTGAAAATATACCGTGCCAGTTATCGTCGGTATAATCCTTTTATTGTTGAGGTATCTTCAATTGCCGTTGACCTACCTCCATCGCAAGATGTGCCCTAACGGAATCGCTGGATATTGAACCCCCCAGGCCACTGCTACCAAGATCACTGAGAGGCCCAGCGCTCAGCGAACACGATGGCGGGGAGTCCATCTCAGATTCCGTTGTCTCAGCTGTGCACTGGGAAGTCTACGGTAGCCAGAACTTTTGATATTTCCACGACGCCCCCTGGAATCGAACACAAATCGTGTATTCTCACCTCGATTAAAATACCTCTGAATCAAGATGTCTAACCTGAGAAAAAGTATTACGGGCAATGTACGACTGCCTCACCAGCTCCATATTCGTACATTCGCTTGTACTTTGCGCATGGTCCATTATGAGTGAGAAATTGCAGTGGCAAGTTGTCGAGCGACGCGGTTGACAGTCCTGAAACAACAACACGATAGCGCAATCTGAGTTCCAAGTGGAGCAACCTACACAGGAAGGATGAGTCACACGCGGTATCGATGAAATGTCACAACTACAGATATGAGTCACAAGGATCAATTTCATTCACCCACGATCGAGGACAGTTTAGAGATCCGTTCGAGAGACTTGCTAAAGTATTCGCGCGTAGGGGTCCTCCGAAAAAGAGAAAAGAGCAGGAAGGAGAGAATCGGAGCTTCCTCCCCGGTGACGTCGACAGCTAACCGAGTCCGTCCGTTTGGCCGCGGCGAGGAGGTCGAGGCCTAGGTCTCACCGCGCCAAATGAATTGGCTAAACGCGGCTCTCTCGTGTATCCGACCAAGGAGAGAAACAGGGTGCTCCCCTCGGTCGCTGAACGCGCGACGACGGATCGGCCGGGGGGGTATTTCGGTGGAGCGCTCGACGAGGAGGAGGAGGAGGGGGAGGGGGGGGAGAAGGAGGAGGAGGAGGAGGAGGAGGAGAAGGAGGAGGAGGAGGAGGAGAAGGAGGAGGAGGAAGAGGAGGAGGACGGACCGACGTGCTGCCGCGTTGCACGAGCCTCGGGAGGACGTCGCGCGGACGTTTGCGCGCGAGCTCTCGACGCGGGAGAGGCGACTGGACGGCGACGCCGTCCGCGCGCGCGGTGCTTACCTGTCGTTCACGCTAAATCGGCTGCGGCGCACTCGCGATCCGGGCCTCGTCGTCGTCGTCGTCGTCGTCGCGCAGGGGCACGCCGTTCATGATCGCCGCATGACGCGCGCGGTTGCCCACGCCGGGAGCCAATCGATATCTGGTAGGACAAACGCGGAGCAGCCTCACGTTTCGCCTCGCACCATGTTCGGCTCAGTCCGGTTCGCCGCGTTCCGCGCCTAGCGTCACGCCTAGCCAATCGGCGCTGCCAACCTCGCCGCGCCGTGGCGTGCGCGATCGCCGCCTTGTGCGCGTAGTACTACGAGAAGCTTTACGGCGCGGCGCCGTGAATGTGCCGTTGCACGTAAAGTTGCACCAATTGTTTCGTGTTATACGTATATATATACGCGCGCGCGGGACGTGCGCGTCACGTTCAAACCATGGACCTAAGAATCTCTGGACCGAGCATACGGCGAGGGGGCTGTTAAATTTGCGGTAAGGGGGGCGAGAGTGCTCTCCTTTTCTGTCCTCTTTGGTATCTCTTTCTACAAGAGGTCACAGTGACCTCTTGTAGAAAGAGATACCATGAGATACCA
>NW_011966925.1:4897-11758 GCF_000949405.1 Vollenhovia emeryi | reverse complement strand
CGAGCGACGAGCGACCCGAAACATAAACATAGTATGGCTGAAGGCAGACAACCATCCGTAAGCGCTTACGGACTTCCGTAAGCCGTAAACTTACGGTAAGGCAGAGAAAAACTTAAGCCGTAAGCGCTTACGGATGGCTGTCTGCCATCAGCCTATCTCGCGCGTCGCTCCACCTCCCAGCGAGGATCCAACACTGCTGAATTTTGCGGAAGCGTCAGCAGTGGCGTAGAAAATATCTCTTCGTTGATTGGCTGCTGCTCGACGCTTGCTGCTTGCTGCGTGCAGTCAGCACTAGGCTTTAGGCTTGTTTTCTGTTCCTACAATAGTGAACTAGTGCAATAAATTGGAGTAAGACAAGCATATTTTTTCTCATTCTAGCTTACTGCACTAGTTCACCAGTGCAAGAACAGAAAACAAACCCTTTGTGTCACACAGTGTATGACTGTGTTCTGTAGCTGGAAAGCACCCCTTGTTGCTCGCCCAAAATCCGACACTGTTGAATTTTTCGGAAGCGTCAGCAGTGGCGTAGAAAATATCTCTTCGTTGATTGGCTGCTGCTCGGCGCCTGCCGCTTGCTGCGCGCAATCTGCACTAGGCGTGACGATGTTGGTTCTTTCTGCGACGCTCGTAAAAAAATTATAAAAAAAATGATTCGTCATCCACCTCACGCAAGGCAGATATAAATGAACGTACCCCGCGATAACGTGCATCATAGCTCGGTAGCGAGATGAAAAAGCGAGTCGTAATATTCGGCGGCACCGGCAACACCGGCCTCTGCTCCCTGAGAACCGCCGTGGAAAACAGTAACTCTCTTTTTCCAAATTGTTTCTTACACTCCGTTCTTTTTCTCTTCCACAGAATTGTCGCCAGCGACGGTCGCGGTGACTCTCTGCGGTTGCATCACGTCGCGTCTTCCGTGCTCTAAACGAAGCGGATGCGTGTACATATAATTGGTAGAAAAGGAAGGAGAAAAAGTTACAAGCATTTTGGCTGTACGAAAAGCGAGCCTAGTTGCCAAACAAAGTGACGACAATTTGTATGATGCATAATGGTCGCGACAATTTAGAATTTATGTAATTGCAAGTCATGGATTTATCTTTAGATTTCGATGATCTGTAATTATTGATTTGTCTTATTAACTGTGCGATAACAATAGTGTATCTCGTTTAAATGTGTTAAAATCACGAGACAGGATGAGTATGTGTCTACATGAAGATACCCATACAGCACCAAAGCTTTCAGAAACATTTCAGAAAGCATTGTTGCAATGTTGCAATGTTTCTGAAAGCTTCGGTGCTGTATGGGTAGTACGTCAAAATAAGTTGTACAATTAGCGAATAGTTAGTAATTTCCTGTGTTCTCTTTTCAAAGAAACAAAATGAAAGTGTAACAAAATAATGCAACATATCTAACAAATTCACGAACAGAGTCTACAGTAACATTAAACTAAATGTAGCTAACATTTTCTTCTATTTTATAATCTTGTTAATTAAATTGTACTAGGAATGTGATTTTTTTATGTAATTTTGTATGTGTATGATCTTTTGCTATCTTTTTATCTACTTAGATCAAGTGTCATATCAATATTTTCCGATTGTTTAGGCCTGGAGGTGAGAGCCTTTGTGAGAGATGAGGCCAAGATTCCCGAGGATCTTAAAAGTAAGGTTGAATCGGTCGTCGGAGATGTCACTGACGCGAAACAGGTTGCAGACGCGGTGGCTGGTAGAGACTTGGTCGTGGTAGTACTTGGCACCAGGGAGGACTTGGGTAAGCAGCGTATATATTTTACGAACTTTGTATATACATGTACATCTTTCTTTGTTTTACAATAACGATATGTTGCATTCATCCACTTGACACTTTTAAGGCCCTACTACCGTCCTATCTCAAGGCATGAAGAATATAATAGATGCCATGAAAGCGCATAATGTCGAGCTGGTCTCCGTATGCTTATCAAGTGAGATATAATATTATGAGAGCAAAGCTGCTGAATATGCGCCAATTAGCATAATAGAAATATAATCGCTTAAAAAGATCTAGAAACTTGTTGCGTCTAAATATTCAGCTTTATCGTACGTGCGATACTTTTCTGTACTAACGTTCGTTCTTGTTTGAATTTTCAGCGTTTCTGTTCCTTAAACTTGAAGCAGTGCCCGCTATGTTTAGAGATGTGACTGAAGATCACCAGCGCATGTTTGATATGATCAAATCGAGTGGCTTGAAGTGGGTGGCGATATTGCCACCACATATTGCAGGTACGTCTGGATAATATGAAATGACGAGGCACATGATTGTTCTCGCGGAGGATTCTAACGAATGTTATTTCTCTTTAGAGACACCAAAGTCCAAGTACACCGTCACCTTCGATTCTTCACCCGGCCGAGCAATCTCCAAACACAACTTGGGCGCGTTTCTCGTCGAGTGCCTCGAGAATCCGAATTATCACCAAAAGGTCTGCGGCATCGCAAATACATCATGATGCGAGAAGGAATGTAGAGATATATAAGTAAGAAGCATGTATTTTTTAGTGGAAATATAAATATATGTATATATTTATGTAAACATCTGTTATATCATGTTCGATAAGTTTAGCATTTGTAGAATTCACTCGAATTGCATGAGTTGGATGGATAGAAACTTGTCAAACGCATTGTGTTCTGTCGCTGGAATATAAGGGACGAGAAAAGAATAATGTTCGAAATAAATACAGGTGTTTTCTCTGGTGAGGGAAATTATACTAAGAAGCTGAGTACGAATCCGCGCTTGCTGATCCATCCACAATTATAAAAATAGCTACTGTAAAGCTCGAAAAATAAGTGTGGCGCTCTATTTTACAACTTGTAAATAAGAATAGAATTTTATGTGTCCAGTGCTTCGCGTCGCTCGGGCTGGAAAATTAAATACATGTTCAATCGAGAATGATTTCATGTCCCGGTAGCACAAGACAATCGATATGTACTAATGAATATGATTTCCTAAGTGACAGACTCAAGTTCTTCATTAATGGATAATCGCATAAGAGTCTAGATCAATGAGCATGTTATGTAAATCAATATGGCGACTCAATGCTCGATGATCATTAGTTTGAACGGTTTTTATGCTCTGCATAATACAGCTATGCAATTTGTGTGCGATGGCCCATTGGGCCTCAAGTGCATGCACAAGGAAATAAACCAATCAATTTGTTTATGCATATGCTTATGTATTTGTGCAAGTTTGTCTGGATAGACATTACCCTAACAGTACAGTTGATGAAAAGTCGCACATGATATCATATGAATATTCTATACTCATACTGAATGTACTGTGATCATACATAGCTAGGGTTTGTTTTCTGTTCCTGCACTGGTGAACTAGTGTAATAAATTAGAGTAAGACAAGCATACTTTTTTTCATTATAGCTTACTGCACTAGTTTACCAGTGCAGGAACAGAAAACAAACCCATAATATACTGAGAATATTCATATAAAACCTTTTATAGTACGTATCATAATATGATGTGGCGTAAAGTCGACTTTTTTAAAGACAAAAGTCGACTAAAAGTGGACGAATGACCCAAAAAACGCCGAATAAAAGTCGCCGTTTCAATCTTTAAAATTAGGCATAGCATGAACACGCATAAAGTGGAGACTTTATCGGCAGTCTCTGCCGGAAATAATTCTACAAAATTCTACAAAATAATTAAATACATATAACTGCCAGAATCTAAGAAATTCTCCGTAAATTGAAAAAAGTGTTATAAAAATCAACATAAAAATGCTAGAATTGGAACATTTTTGTTAATTTTTGTAATATTGTACAAGTAGGCAGATGTTTTAATTCTTTAAGATTTTATTGTTTCTGAAAATTTTAAAACTAGGAAAGCTTTGTACTAATTTTTACAAAATTATACATTTTCATGAAATACTACTTGTAATAATTTCTTGATTTTAGAACATTGTGGTACTATTTCGTAGATATTTTTACAAAAAAATAAATGTTTCAAACGAAGATATAAAAATTTCTACAAATTTCTATTTTAAGTCAATTTTTTTGTAGTTATTTATAGAAAATTTTTCCGCTGTGGGTGTCAGAAGGTGCATTGTAAAATAGTTCCAAAATGAAAAATGGGCGTAAGGGCGCGCAAAACAGTCTCCTGACTGAAACGGTATCACGAGACATGGTAGTGTCTCGCGCCAAATATAATATAAGCTAGCTAGGACCGCGCGCGCGAGACCAACTGTGTAGTAGTTTATTACGCGAGTACGCGAGGTGACAGGCCCACAGATTTTCGGATCTCAACAACGGCATATCCAACGAACATCTAACAATAAGTGCACTCAATCCCCAAATAGCACCGTACATCTAATGGACGTATGTTTTACGTTCATTTTACTACCATACGTCCATGGACATAATAAGATCGTCCATTGTGCATCTATACAAAGATATACATTGGATATGCATAAACGGACGTCCAGTGGACATCCATTTAAGATTCCCTTTATATAACTAATTTATGGATATATACTCCCGAGTAGAAATGAAATCATGCATGCTTTATGTATGGTCATACGAATGTTCATATGTACACGGAAAAAAGATGTTTCAATAATATCAGTGTAATTGTAACTACAAAATTCGTGATATCACCTTAAAAAATAACCTTTATTAATAAAAAAGATTTAAAAAGACGCCAAGTATAAGTGTCATCCAATCAAGAATTATATAATTTAATTATTTGGATATCTTTTATTTAAAAAAAATTTTTATTTTCTTTGTCCCCCCTCCAAAGTATCTTCTCTACAAAAATAATGATATCAAATGGCGCTACTAAACTAAACTGAATATTTATGTTATACAAACTGGGTACTTTATTATTTTTTATATTAAAATGTTATAGCCAAACAATCGAGCATAAAATTTTATCGGAAGAAATAAAGGAAATAATAACATTAATGAGATAAATTTTTAACTTATTCCATAAAAATTTAATGCAAATAAACTTAATACAAATAAATATTTTATTAAAAGATCGCCTGTTCTAACTTAATTATGGGATACATTATATATCGATCCTGATTCATGACATATATCATTGTTTATTAAAAAATCTTGGCGCTGCTTAACCAAATGTTAATTGCGCTCTTCCTCTTTCCTTACAAAAGTGTTAAACTCTTTTTGTGCATACGTGTGCGTATACGCGTGCGCGTGTGGGTTATGAAATAGGGATTAGAGCCCAGCAAACACAAAGTACAGTTACATAACTGTAAGTTAAAATTTCCTACTCAACAATATAACTGTTACATAACACACGTGTTATATGTATAGGGGGTGAATGCGCGCCAGCCGTGGGCTGAAGTTGCGGCGCGTGGATGCATCGGTCGTCAAGGACCAATATGTTTCTGTCTCGTTGCCGAATCTTCTCTGAAAACTCGGCAGCCTGTCACGTCTGCTCCTCCCGCAGACGACGCACCTCCTCGAGCACCGCATGAAGGGCTGCCGTTCCCGCATCCGGCTCTGGCACCTCCACAATCCGCCTCTTCGGTCGTGTAGCCATTCTATCCCGGACGAGCCCCCAAATGTTATGTCCCCGTCGGCGCGCAGCCTCTCCGTCGGGACGTCACTCCGCGCACTCGCGTATCCGACGGTACGACGCTTCGCTCACTCGCGTTCCACGCCGCGAATAAATGAGAGAGAGAGAGGATTAGCAGAACGGAAATTATTTATTATAGTAAGGAACACGTCTTCTCTCAAGACAAACTCGGAGACAAATCGTATAATCAATAAAAGACAAAAACATATTGGTCCTTGACGACTGATGCATCCACGCAACTTCAGCACACGGCTGGCGCACATTCACCCGGTGGCGAATCGCATGCGCATTTGGACGGTTCAGAGACCAGACAACATTAATGATGTCTTTCATGAGAGTTTAAACTGATATCATGTAGCATGATATCATAAAGATAACATTTTTAAGAAATGTCTCAAATGAGATATCTCAAAGAGCTCTCGTAGTAGATGCCTCTAGTAAATGATGATTATCAGATACCATTTTGACATAATTTCCAAGATATCTAAATGTTTTCTTGAAAAAGTTCTCTTAAAGTTTTCATTCTGACAAGCGTGTTGTCTGGGTTATTATAATTTTAAATGGACGTACGTGTCAAACATGGGTTAACCAATAACTGAATACGCATTCAATTTCTCGGCATCTAACATTTTGATTGTACAATAATTAAATATTAAAATTTTTTGTTTCAATGCAAATTTTTAATAAAAAGAATTTTTAATTTAATTTTTAGTTTCTTACCATCATAAGAACACATAATATTTTTAGATAAATACAGTAAAAGTTTTTAGATAAATACTTTTCAAACTTTTCAACATAGACACTATGTCTTATTGAAAGTAGTATGATGAATGATAATATAATTATTCCTATAAAACCCGTAATAAATAATTTTTTCGTCATTATTTTTAATAAAATTGTATGTTTTTATTACTTATTTTGATACATAACACTTAACTTTTAATTTTTGATTTGCTATTGTTTTATTATTGTTGACAAATATCTTAATAATTGCAAATATATGATAAATTTTTCAATTACTGGGTTTTTTCAGTTATTAGACATTTATCTTATGCGCCAATTAGCACAATAGAAATATATTATTGCGCACAATTTTAAACTATCGCTCAAAAAGATCTAGAAATTTCTTGCCTCTAATATTTCATTTTATCGGATATGTTATACTTTTTTGTACTAATGTCCATTCTTGCTTGAATTTTCAGCGTTTCTCTTTCTAGAATTCAAAGCAGTGCCCGTAATGTATAGAAATTTGACCAAAGATCATCAGTGTATATTTGATGTGATC